>NC_056748.1:225841912-226126912 GCF_019279795.1 Protopterus annectens
CGGCTTTCACCGCTCCATTAATTAACTGATCCTCTGTCAAGCAGAGCCAATAAAGTGATCCCAGGAGTGTATTTTCTGTTACTCATCCACTCGTCAAGGTTTCTCTTAAAGAGTGTTAGTGAGGGCCTCTGCCTGATGTAGTTTGGAATTTTGTTCCAAAGCATGAGGAGTCTCTTTGACATGAATCTATTCCTCCAGCATTTTCTATTTATTATTGTGGCAAGGTTTAGCTCACTAGAGCGCGTGGTTCGCAGTGAATTGGATTTCTTTAGGTGGAGCATGTCCATCATTTCTGAGTTGGACATGGTTTTGTAAGTCAGGCATAGATCACCTCTGAGTAAGCGATATGCCACTGAGTGCAGCCGGAGTTTTTTCAGTCGGGCTGCATAGGACATATGTTTGATGCCAGTAATCCTCTTGGTGAGGTACTTTTGTGGTCTTTCCAGCTGTTGGAAGTGTCTTGTGAGGTACATCCCAAATGGGCATTGTACTCTATGATGGGTCTAATGAGTGACGAGTAGAGGGGCACTATAACCTCTTTATTTCTAGATGTGAACCCTTTAGTAATTAGATGGGCCACACAGAAGGATTTCCTAACTACTTTGGCAATATGATTGTCAAAGGAGTGATTACTATCTACCTGGGTCCCCAGATCTCTTATTACCTCTTCTGTATTAAGGGGGCTGCCACCTATGTGGTAATTCGTGGGTGTTTTGTTTTTCCCAAACGGGATGACTATGCATTTTTTGGCATTTAGCTTGAGGCCATGACTTTGACACCAGATGTCCATCTCAGTAAGGCCCTTTTGGAGGATGTCCATGTCAGCTGGAGAGTCAATTATGGCTCTAAATTTGCAGTCATTGGCGAACTTGTTTAGCCATAGCCCTCCTGTGTTTGCCTGTACTTCTGAGAAGTATATGCCGAACAGTAGGGGTCCCAGGCCCAACACTTGCGGGACACCACTTGTGACTGGTTTAGAGTTGGAACTGGAGCCCGCTGTTTTTACCGTGTAAGTTCTGTCTGTAAGCCAGTTGGCAACCCATCTCATGATGTAGGGGTTTATGTTCAGGCTGGTGAGTCTTTTTGTATTAGCCGAGTGGGGAATGGTGTTGAAAGCTTTGGCGAGGTCAAGGTAGGCTGTGTGAATGACCTTTCCCTTGTCTATGGCCTTGGTGACTGTCTCAAAGAAGTCAACCAGGTTTAGTAGGCATGATCTGCCCTTAACAAAGCCGAACTGAGGCGGGTCAAGTGTTTGGAGGTTCCCAATGTCTTTGTCAATGATTTCCATGATGATGCACTCCATAGCCTTGCAGAACAGACTAGTCAGGCTTATGGGGTGATAGTTACCTGGGTCAGTTATAGCCCCTCCTTTGTGGAGAGGAATAACCATTGCTTTACACCATTCTATGGGCATGTAGCCTGTGGAGAGGCTGAGGTTGAACAGCGCATTTAGTTGGGGGGTTAGTTTGTTCTGTAGTTTGTGCAAGATGCAGCCTGGGACACTATCTGGTCCCATTGATGCTGTGCTTTTGGCTTTTGAAAAGGCTGTTTTCACCTGTGCGTCTGTGATTTTTTGGGACACTACACTTTTCCGGTATTGTTGTGGGCCCTTTTGGAGGTGAGAGGGGGGTGACGTTTGCACTGAACCTGTCTGCCAGGATGTTGGCAATATCAGTAGGTTCAGTATATTTTGTGCTATTTTGCACTGGTTCAGTGCATATCTGTGAGTTGCCACTTAGATACTTAACATAGCTAAAGAAGGCTTTGTGGTTATCTTTCGAATCCTTGGCTATTTTTCTTTTGAAGTTAGCCTTTGGATGATTTCATGAGGGACCTTAGTTTCTTACTGATACTGATCAGGGATGTCTTTACTTCTTGGGATTTGCTTTTTTTCTGAACTAGTCTCCTCCTTCTATTGTATAGCCTGTTTATTGCAGGGGTCCACCAAACTGGATTCTTTCTCTTAGGGGAGTGAGTCTTGGTTTTGCTAGGGATGGCACGATTCATGCATCCTTGTAGGTGCTCATAGAGTGCATTTGTAAAGGTTTCTGCATCTTGGGCAGCATTATCCTTTAGCGTGGGGGCTGTGATACTTACCACCTCTGTCTTAAGTAAGGTGAAGTTTGCTTTAGAAAAGTCTTTTACTGCGGTTTCCTTAGTTGAGGGTGGTGGTGGGTTGTGGACATCCAGAGTAATTAGTTTATGATCTGATCTAACCAGTGACGGGTTGACCTCCGGTGTGGAACACCTGTCGCACATATTGATGATGACCAGGTCCAATATGTTTTCACCTTTGGTAGGGGAGTTTACCAGCTGATCCAGGGCATTTGAGTTGATGAATTCCAGGAAGCGCTGGGCCTGGGAGTTTGTACTCGAGTAGTTTTCCCATTGAATCGTAGGGTAATTGAAGTCGCCCAATATCAGGGTGTTCGGTAGGACCCTCATGTTTTGCATTGTTTCCAAAAAGGTGGAGTGGTGATCCTGGGTCATGGAGGGTGATCTGTAGCAGGCCACAATTTGCATTGCAGATTTGACCAATGTTAGTTGCACATGGATGATCTCAGAGGTATCATGCTGCGCCACTAACCTGGAGGTCTAGGTATCTTTGATGAATATGGATACATCCCCTCCTTTTGTGTTTCGGTCCATGTCCTGTGGCCAAAACGTGTGGTATGAGTTGTAGCCTGGTAGTGCTGGGGTGCTCTCTGAAGCCTTGAACCAGATTTCAGTTACTGCATCGATGGTGACGTTCTCCATACTGAGGAGTGCTTTGAGTGCATGCATTTTGAGAGTTAAACTCCTGGTGCTGAGTAGCATAACCCTCATTTTTTTGTTAATTGTGCTGTTTATGGAAGTGGGTTTGACTTTTGAGCCTTGTCTAAAAAGGCACTATGGGGGCAGCAAGAGCCTTGGCCAGTATTTGAAAGCCTAGGGGTGACAGGTGCAATCCGTCTCTTGCGAAGCAACATGGTTTGTTGAGCATGTCGTCCCAGGCTGACAGACACTGGATCCCCTTTTAATGACACGAGAAGCTTAGCCAATTGTTGAAACTGATTATTTTTTCTTTATACTGAGGTATCATTCTTGGTGAGGGCAGGATGCTACTCAGGGTCAGGGTCATACCAGCCTGGGCTACATGATCAGAGAGCTCTTCCATGTCCCTTCATGTAGTCCAGGGAGGTACATCTCAGGTCATTCACACCAACATGAACAATGACAGAGTCATATTTGTACTTGTTCTGGAGTGACTTGAGTGCTTGTGTTATGTGGTGGATTCTAGCTCCCGTCAGGCAGCTAACAGTAACCTTCTGTTTGTCCAGCCTAGTGAGTGGAATGTCAGTGTGCCTGACTATAGAGTCACCTATTACTAGTGTGTGAGGTATGTTATTTCGCCCTAAGGGCTGTGATTGTGCGGCACACTGATTTTGTGTTTTATGTGTTGTCTGGTTTGTGACGGGAGGTGCAAGTTGTTTGGATGTCTGCTTTGGAGGTCTCTGATGCTTTTATAGGTTTTTATTTAGAGCCTCCAAGTAAGATTTTGCGTATTTATGTGTATTTTTTGCCAGTGCTGTTTTAGTAAGTCTGTGTGCGGCTGGAGGTGTGGTACAAGTGTTAACCTTCTCCTCTTGATTGAGACAGCTTAGCTTCCAGTTTGACTGTATAATTGCATCTCTCGCATAAGTTAGGAGGAGTGGGTTGTCTGTGTACATGAGGCAGTTGTAACATTGCCTCAGGATACCCAGATTCACCAGCTGGACTGGAGAGTACACCTGAAACTGCCCTTTGGTCATGCCTGAATAGTAGGTGAGTTGCTTAGTCGCTTGGTTAGTGAGGGGTGAATAAAGAGCCTTGCCCTACTGGGCAATCAGTGTCAGGGTATATTAGTGCTTGCTATTAGGTCTGAGCAAGTGCTGGGCTGTAGGATTGTGGTAAATGAAGTAGATCCATATATATATATATATATATATATATATATATATATATATATATATATGTGTGTGTGTGTGTGTGTGTGTGTGTGTTTGTATTGTCTGACATTCTCACATTGTGGAAATTAAAGCTGCCCTATGGCACATACATAATGTTGGTCAAAGGACCAAAAGTAAGGGCTCAGCAGTAGATAATGCACTTACATACAGCTCCATGTGACTGCTGGATGTCACCAACCATACACCAATAAGTGAACAAGCTATGTAATGCATAATGTTGTGTACTCATGCATTGATAGTGCAAACTGTTTTTGGCCACAGGCTTTCCCATCTAAATGCAGACATATATGGCCAAAGTGGCTACTGCTGCCACATAGCTATGATAAACAACAGTTGTCTGAGTGCTAGGTTATTAGATGCAGATGATAGTAAGTAAGAAGCAATGTCACTCCGTAGGCCACACACACAATCTTTTCAACACAGGCATTGTGTATGTCTGCAGTCATTTATAAAGCAGACTTAAGCCATGGCACGTGGGTTAAGTACTGTAATCTGTAGTGTGTCGGACTAGATAGGTAGGCATTCTAATCTCACTCCAGCCTACTTAGTGTGTTTGTGTGTGTATGTGCATCCCTCTCCAAAACAAGTGCGAATCCCTCACTGACTTCCAAACTGCAATGGATATGCACTTTCTGGCCCTTGCAGTCAACGCAGGCCTCCAAACTCCTGTTTTACACAAGGCCTGCAGATGTCATCTACCATAAGACTAACTGCGCTCATTTTAATGTCAGTTTTAAGCCATGTCACATGCATTAAATAATGTTATTTGTATTGTGTAAGACTAGATAGGGTTCTAGTCTCACTTCAGCAACCCAGTTGTTGTGTTTGTGTGTGTATGTGCACACCCCTACAAAGCAAGTGTGGATCCCTCACTGACTTCTGAAGTGCAATGGATATGCACTTTTATGCCCTTGCAGTTGATACAGATCTCCAAGCTCTTGTCTTACACAAGGCCTGTAGATGCCATCTACCATAAGATTATCAGCAGCCACCTTAATGTTGGACTTAAGCTGTGTTGACATGTGCGTTTCCCTACAAAGCAAATTGAAGGAGGGTTTTGCACTATTTTGGGCATAGCAGGTGATTCAGGCTTCAAAATTCCTGTCCTCTATAAGGCCTGCTTATTTCATCTGCTATAAGTGTACCTAATGATATATTAATGTCAGACTTGAAGTGTGGTGAGTGCATTACGTACTGTGATCTGTAGTGTGTAAAACTAGATTAGAAGGGGTTCTAATTTCATTGTAGCCAACTTGGAGTGTGTGTGTAGGCTGCACAGTGTCCTATAAGTATTAATTGGTAATGATACCATTCTATAGCCAAGTTAATGTGTGTGGATGTTAGGCAGAGAGTTTTACATCAGCCTGTGGACTCTTAGGATCATTGGACTTTACTAGGCTAATGACTCTAGGGCCCTTATAATCCTTGCCAAGTTCTTTCCCTTATTTACCCCATCAGCACATACTGACCCTGTCTAAGGGTGACACAGGCAGAATCCCCATGGTGAACTTATGGTCACCCATCCAGTCCTACAGATTGCATCTGAAGAGAGCCAATGAGGTGTGTTGTTTGACATTAAGTGGCAGTCTATTACAAAGGTTTGTTTAATCCTGGTAGACCTATCTCTCCCTCCAGCATGTTTTATTGATGTCACATACCAAGTTAAGGTCTTTACAGCTAGTAATCTGTGTATCATTTGACTTACAGATATGCAGCTTTACCAATAAAGCAGGGTCACAGACTGCCTTGTATGTAAGGCAGAGATCACCTCTGAGTAGTTTGTATGACACAGACTAAAGTCACAGTGATTTCAGAAGATCCCCATAGGACAGGTGCTGTAGATTTGAATTTCCCTTATAAGGAACCTTTGGGGTCTCTGCAGTTGCCACTGGTGCTTGGAAACATACAAAACAAAATGGCCATTGCACTCACATATTGGCCTGATGAGGGAAAAGTACATGGATGTTATAACTACTTCATATTCAGGTGACAGTGCCCTCAGTTATGACATGAGCAAGATATAATGCCCTCCTTACCACTGTGGAGACATGGTGATCTAAGGTAAGGTAGGTGTAATCCTGTGTGTCTAGGTCTCTCACTCCTGAGTATGTAGTTAAGGTGTTGCTATTGATGTACTATGTAGCAGAGACATTGCTGGTACGGAAAGGAATGATAGTACATATATTTGCATGGTGTTTAACACCGTGATTGTGTCAACAATTGTTTGGTCATGTATGACCCTCTTGTAGGATGTTGACATAATTTGCAGAGTCTATGACTGCTCCCGGTTTGCAGGCATAAGCAAACCTTGTCAGCCACAGGCATTCACTATGGGTTTGTATGCTGGTTAAATGTATTCCAAACCTTAGAGAACCCAGACTGAACCCTGTGGAATACCATTGGTTACAGCTCTGCTATTACAAGTGGATACCCCTATTCTGATGATATGAGTGTTATCAGTGAGGCAGTTAGTGACCCCTCTAGTGATATTACCATTGATGGCTAGCTGGGTGGGTTTGTCAGTGATGCCTGAGTTGGGGGAATAGTGTCAAATGACTTGGCTAAGTCCAGGTCATTGTATGAACAGATGTCCCCTCATCCAGGTCATTGGTAACTGCCTCCTAGATGTCCACGAGGTTTAACAGGAATAATCGCCCTATCATAGATCCAAACAGTGTAGGGTCAAGTGTTTTTAGATTGTCTATATCTTTGTTGATACAGTCCATGATGAGTTGCCCCATGGCCTTACACATATGACTAGTTAGGCTAATAGGTCATAAGTTTGCACGGTGAGTGGACATACTACCTCTATGCAAGGGGATAAAAGTGGATGATTTCCAGTCAGCTGGGATGCAGCTGGTAGTTACACTATGATTGCAAAGAGTTTCCACTGGTGTTGGTAATCCATGTTGGATACCATATAGGATGCAGCCTGGGATGTTAGCAGGTGCAGTAGATGCTGTTCTTGTCACTTTAGAGAGGTTATTTAGTGCCTGCTCTTTAGAGATACAATATATGGGACAGGTTGTATGTAGGGATGTCATGGTGTACATGTGGTGGGGACAGGGGAGTGCAGTTGTCACAGAACCTGTCGGCCAACAGGTTAGCGATGTCTACAGGCTCATTATATGTGCTATCATTAAGTACAAGTTTGGCAACAATGTGGGCCTTTCCTTTTACTTTACACATGTAACGGCACAATACCTTGTGGTTGTCCTTTGCCCCATACTTTGTTTTGCAGGACTTCACAACAACATGTATTTGCTTGTTTAAGCTGAGGAGGGAGTGCCACCATTTTACAGGGCTCACTTCCTCCTAATGTGAAACACCAGTGTCTACCTCTTATTGTAAAGCCTGATAATGGCAGTTTTCCACCAGGCAGGTCTGCTGTGCCATGAGGAGGTTGTTTTGCCCCTGTTAGGTACAGGTGAGTCAATGCAGTTGTATAAGTGCTTGTATAAAGCACTGATGCAGAGCTCAGCATTGTTGCCTGTTCCATCTAAGGGGGTGGTGCAGTCAAGCTATTTATACCATCCCATAGTAGGTAATAATCTGCTTTGTTGAAACTTATTTATTTATTTATTTTATTTTACATTTGTTAACCGGGCTAGTCCAACTGGATACATGTCCATTTTCAGTGGAGGCCCGGGGAGAAAAGCTCCTCTACAGTACTACTATAGTAAGACTAAAACAAAAACTTTATCAGAATATATCAACATATACAAATAATATCTAATAACATATACTTTAAACCTTCTGTTAGAATTAAGAACATTTGAGTACAAAATATGAGGTACAGTAAGGAGTCTCTCTATTACTTAGAAAAGTGTACAATATGACAGTACAGATAAAGTACCTAGTTAGTCTAATACATCTTTAAAAGAAGATGGAAAGTAGAGATTTAGTTCCTTTATTAGAAGTGAGGTAATAGAAACAGCTTTGTAGAGAGTTATGTAGAGAGTTAGATATATACGAGATAAAGAGAGTGGAAAAAATCTCATAGCAGGGAGGTATGAAAGGTTAGTCTGGGTTATTGCAAGAGCAAAGCCAGTGGTTGGAAAAGAAATGTTTAAGTTTAGTTTTAAATAGTGGGATTGATGTTTGAGTGGTGAGGTCTTGAGGTAGTTGATTCCATAGTTTCCCAACTGAGTTTGAGAATGTGGAGTCACCTGCTGAGTTCTTAGAAAGAGAAGTATGAATCAGTATTTTGTTGGAGGAGCGCAGGTTCTTCAGATTGCTATAGGGTTTTATGAGGGTGGAGAGCATTGGGGTATTGTCTGGGTGGTAAAGAGCTTTATGGGCAATTGTAAGTTGGTTAAAATGTATAAGGTTAGGTAATTCTAGCCACCCTAGTTTTTTAAGGTTAGAACAATGGTGAGTCCTATATGGAGATGCTGTAGCAAATCTGGCAATATTATTATAAGACGTAGTTAGTTTGGTAAGATTATATTTAGAAAGGTTTGTATAGATTGGGGAGGCATATACAAGGGAAGAGATTAAGTGGGTTCTAGCTATAGTGGTTCTGGCTTCAGGAGTAAGGAAAGATTTAATTCTATACAGAGAGCCTAGTTTTCTGTTAGTTAATTTTATTGTAGAGTTAATGTGTGTGTCAAATTTGAGTTGGTTGTCAATTGTAATGCCTAGTAGTTTGGTGTTATTGTCTGGGGAGATAAGGATGCCATTGTTGGCTGTGAGAGAGAATTTAATGGAGGGAGACAAGATGGTGGGTGTAAAAATCAGGAGTTTGGTTTTCTTTGGGTTAAGGAGGAGACAGTGGTTGGAGAACCATTGCTCTATGGTAGTGAAGGTATTTTGTGTAAGGGAATAAAGTTCTGACTGTGTTGGGGCTGAGCAGATAATGGTTGTATCATCAGCATATTGAATGCAAGTTGATAGAGGAGTAGCTAGGTAAAGATCATTTATAAAGATGGAAAATAGTAGAGGGCCTAAGATAGAGCCCTGAGGAACTCCTATAGAGGTGGGAAGGAGATCAGAGAGATGGTTATGCCAGAGTACTGCCTGTTTGCGGTTATTCAGATAGGATGTGAACCAATTTAAGGTTGTATTGTCAAAAGAGAGGGACTTTAGACGATGGAGGAGAAGTTTGTGGTTGACCATATCAAAGGCTTTGGATAGGTCAACGAAGAAGGCTGAAGATGGTATGTTATTATTGCGGTTATTATTTATTGAGTCGATAAAGGAAAGTAAGGCTGTAGTAGTGCTATGGAAAGGGCGAAAACCATGTTGGCACTTAGCTAGGAGGTTATTATTTAGCAGGTGATTTAGTACCTGTTTGTGGATGCATTTCTCCATTATTTTTGCAAGTGGTGATAATAATGCTATTAGACGAAAGTTAGAATACTCAGTAGAGTCACCACCTTTGAATAGTGGGATAATATAAGAGATTTTCCATAATGATGGAATTGTGCTTTCTTTTATGGTCCTGTTAATCAATATGGAGATGGGGTAAGCTATGGCTTTTGCACCAATTTTAAGGAATTCTGCTGGTAACTTGTCGGCTGAGGGAGTTGTAGGTTTTAGTTTTTGAAGTAAGGATGATATATATGTGGTGGGTATGGATTTGAGGTGGAATGGGGGGGGAGTGGGACCTTGGTTTAGCAGTTTGGAGGTATCAGGGCTTTGTTGTTTAGCTAGCTTTAGAATGGCAGAGGTAAAGAAAGTATTAAAGGCATTAGCTGTTTGTAATGGGCAGTCGGGGTTTGAATCAATAGGATTTGGTGTGGCAACTTTTCCTGGTGATAGCAGTGTATTAATGGCGGTCCAGAATTTATGTGGTTGGTGTAGGGATGTTTGTTGTATCTGAGTATAAAAGTTCTTCTTGTCTTGTAGAATGGCTTTTTTTGTTAAATTTCTTTGTTCTCTGAAAATAAGGCGATCAGTTGTATTTTTAGAGGTACGCCATTTATCCAGGCTTTGTTTCTACTAAGGATTAGGTTCCTGGTGGCATTAGAAAGCCATTGGGCTGTTTTAGATTTAGTTCTTATAGAACGCATTGGAGCGTGATGTTCTAGGATTGTCAGAAAAGTATGATTGAAGTAGTTAACCGCTCTATAGGAGAGATTTAAGAGATGACCAATTAACTTGCATAAGTTCATTTTGAAACAGAATGGGATCTAGGAATTTTTTGCTACGGGATGTTATGACTTGTGTGGGGATGGTTAATCTTGTTTTATGCCTGATGATATATGTTAGAGAGTGGTCGCTGAAGTCATCTGGGAGAGTCCCTGTTGTATACATTAGCTGGGGACTGTTTATAAGTATCCAGTCAAGTATACTTTCTTTGTTATTTTGTTTGTTTGTTCTTGTTGGGGAGTTAATGGTTTGAGTAAAGCCATGTAGGTTAATAAGAGTGGGTGGATTGGTGTATTGACATAAATTCCAGTCAATATTAAAATCTCCTAAAAGAATAGTTTCTTGAGGTTTCTTATCACTTTATTGCTGCAAGGGAGCTATCAGGCATGACAATTGCTTTGAACAAGACCAATTTGTGGTCAGATCCCAACAGAGAGGACCTCACAGAGGAGGATTTATATTGGTCACACATAGCGATAAGCACCTGATCCAGTCTGTTGTCTCCCCTTGTGTGGAGGTCAACCCATTGGTCCAGGACATTGTAGTTAAGGAAGTTGACTAACCTCTGGGCAAGTGAGTTTGAGCACAAGGAATCTACCCAGTTGATGAATAGTTAAAGTCAGACCAAACCATCATGTTTTGATGTATCTTAATAGACTCAAGTAGATCCACTTAAGCACAGCTGGTGTCCTGATTCATGGAGGTGCTCCTTCAATGGCTTGATTAGGTGCCCTACAAGTAGTCAATAGCACCTGCAGTTTTTCCAGGGAATCATATTGTCTAACCAATCTGGATGTGTATCTATCCTTAAGGAATATGAATACACTGCCTCCATTACTTTGCACACTTTAAGTTTGAGCTAGTAAAAATTACCGGACCAGGATCGACCACACACAAAGTCTTTATTAGTACAACAGCAGTACAACAACCAGCTAACATGCACTAAGCGCTTTCTCCCATCAATATATAGGGCATCATCAGAGTAAAAGTTAATGTAAAAGCCATTCAAACTCTTATACCATAGACTATATACACCCCCTATGATTATAACCAATCGTGCTTTAAAACTCATTAATATTCATTCAAAAATAAATTATTGAATATGAATATAACATTTTACATTATAAAAACACAAATACAAACAATTAAATGTTCTAGTCAATTTGACAAAGTAATTGATGTATTTGTTATTATTCAAAACAACATTAATTGCATTAAAATTACCCTATCCCACACCGAAATAAAACCAACATAATAATTAGCTAGTCAAACAATTTAATAAAAATAACCTTGATAGCAATGGATATTGCTATAAATTAGTCATAATTATTATAAAAAAGACTAATAACCTAATAAAAAACTAATGAGAAACTAATAACCATCATATATATATGTATATATAACAAATTATTTACCTAAATTTAAATTAAAAAAAAAATATATATATATATATATATATATATATATATATATATATATATATATATATGTTATATGCCATTATCTAGAATAAGTGTACATCAGCACGTTGTGCAGTAATTAACACTTGCAGTGACTGCATTGTGTTAGTACAGGCAAATATATATATATATATATATATATATATATATATATATATATATATATATATATATATATATATATATATATATATATATGTATATATATATCTATATATATATATATGTTTATTCACAAGCCCAACAGAACAGTAAAAGACAGGTGTTGAATATTCATATGCAACATGACCTATACTTTAATATACTAGAAAGTGATATATGTTCATTTATAGAATCCCATACAATGACAAAGGTGGGGATGCTAAGACACTTTTGGAAGTTAAAGAGTGCCTTTGGCAACTCAGACTTGATGCATCTAGGCCTCCGGGTATAAATGAACATATATCACTTTCTAGTATATTAAAGTATAGGTCAATTGACTAGAACATTTAATTGTTTGTATTTGTGTTTTTATAAAGTAAAATGTTATATTCATATTCAAAAATTTATTTTTGAATGAATATTAATGAGTTTTAAAGCACGATTGGTTAGAATCATAGGGGGCATATATATAGGTTCATAGGTTCATACTAGGCTATCTGCCCTAGGGCATTTATAAGCCTAGCCAGAGTGTGTTTGGCTTTCGCCACCCATTTTAAATGAATTTTGCTATGCCCTTTTTCGAGGTTAGTATACTGTGCCTCTGTCTAACAGTGACAGAGAAGTGATACCCGGGGTAAACCTACTATCTCCCATCCACTCATCAAGATTCCTCTTGAAGAGAGTCAGTAAGGGACTCTGCCTAACCTGGACTGGGATTTTATTCCAGAGTGAAGGGAGTCTCTGGGTTATGAATCTGTCCCTCCAGCATGTCCTATTTATTTCAGTGCTGAGGTTCAAGTCTCTGAGCGTAGCTCGATGGGATTTGGATTTTCTGAGGTGCAGCATGTCCATTAATTCCGGGTTGGACATGGCTTTATACATCAGGCACAGATCGCCTCTGAGCAGGCGGTATGCCACTGAGTAGAGCTGGAGTTTCTTTAACCGGGCAGCATATGGCATCTGTTTGAGCCCTTTGATCCTCTTGTTGAGGTACTTTTGGGGTCTTTCCAGTTGCTGCAGGTGTCTGGTTAGGTACATCCCAAAAGGGGCATTGTACTCAATTATGGGCCCGATGACGGATGAGTAAAGAGGCAAGATGACCACCCCTGATCTAGATGTGAATCCCTTCATGATTAGGTGGGCTAAATAAAATGTTTTTTCTAACCACTTTGGCCACGTGGTTGTCATATGAGAGATTGCTATCAACTTGGGTCCCCAGGTCCCTAATTGCTTCTTCCGTACTTAATGGATTACCACCTATGTGGTAATTTGTGGGCACTTTGTTTTTGCTAAAGGGGATGACTATACACTTTTTGACATTTAGCTTGAGGTCATGGCTCTGGCACCAGTTGCCTGTTTCTATGAGGCCCTTTTGTAGGATGCTTGTGTCGGCTGGAGAGTCTATTATGGAGCCCAGTTTGCAGTCATCTGTGAACTTGGTCAGCCACAGTCCTTCCGTGTTAGTCTGTACCTCCGAGAAATATATACCGAACAAGAGAGGTCCCAGGACTAAGCCTTGTGGGATGCCACTTGTAACTGATTTGGAGTCCGACATGGCTCCAGCAATTCTAACCATGTGGGTTCTGTCCTTGAGCCAGTTTGCAACCCATCTAGTGACATAGGGGTCCAGGTAGGCTGCACTAACATGATCTGCAGTTCTATGTTAATATATGTTAAGCTGTATACACTGCTGTCACTATTATAGACTTGTACAACCCACAGTCTGAGATAGCAGGACATGAGTTCATTCATTTCTTACCCAAATTGGTAAGTTTTCAAACTAACAGCTCTTAAAACTGGACTCCCATGACCATACATACATTATGTATACTGCTGGCATTCTGCACAACTCTGCACAATTTACAGGTATGACCATCTGAAAATTCCTGTCTGTACTGTGAAATCAGTCACAGTGGTCACACCTACAAGGCCTAAGTATGACCCTAAAGTGTGTCCAGTCAGAACATATCTTTACATTTCTCAGCCATGCAGACAGTGCATCAATCCAGCCTGTAGGCCCGGGATGATACTTTAGCTAATACCTTGAAGTAAATCCACATCTGTGACAAAAATGTTTTGAGTTTACCAACAGCAGGGGCACGGCCTCTTCCTTTGCCTGATAGTCCTGAAAAACATTTGAGGGAGAGGTACTGTCAACAGCAACACATGTTACAGTATAACACTGGTACTACATCCAAATATCCCCATTTACAGTAGCCACTATGTTAACAGGTATGTGGGTCACAATGTCTGCATGAGTTTAAAAACTGCAGGTAACCTAGTTTCCCCCCATTCCATAAAACATCTGACACCCATGCAAAACTATGTACACCCTGACACATTAAATGCTACAGTATTCCTATGCAGATTCAACTAAACATACTTGGATGCTCCTCTTGGCTGGAAATAGTGGCACCGACATCCACGACATATGGTGTGATGGAAGCATGGGAGCTGTCCTGTGTTATAAGGTTCATCAGGAATTCCTCAGTGACTGACAGAGGTTGTTCCACTGCAGGCTCACCACCAGTGACCTGATGATCCCGGGCCATGTCTGCTGACCATCCGCATGTTGAGTGGATTATGTCTGTGGCACAGTGTCACACCTGGTCATATGTAAAATTCGGATGGCCCACAGCATTTATGTTATGGACCAGTTCATCCCACAAGGCTTATCACTCTTGCCTATTTGCCCTGCCTCTGGACAGCAGGACTTGGTAGCCTTGTCGTAAGCTTCAATTATGAGGTCATTTTTCACCTCATTGAAAGGTAGGTAACTTCTGGCATGCATGTTATCACCTGAAATACAAAATAATGAGAACACACATCAGGATCACATGTGTGGGTATACAGTATGTACAGATTCAGCAATTAAGGAAGGCTATCAATATTCCCTGCTTGATTATACATCTCATATACAACAGTGTGACAATCATACAAAGGGTAGGGAAGCAACTAGGATAGTGGAAATAATGACCTACACCTGCTTGTGCCATGACAGATACTCACATATGATTAGACACCCAACATAGGAGTCCACTGACAGTGTGGCCCAGAGCAGGAAAGCCCCCCCCCCCATATCCTATGTATATAGTACAATGCCAAAAAAATAGCTGTGCGGTATAACAACTGCCAACAAAGACAGTATCCAGGAGACCTGTATCCCTAGTTAACAGGCAGCATTAAACCCTTGCTGTAGTTTACATCCTCTGTAGGTGTTACACAGTTGCAGATCAATGGCATGTCACCTGTACAGTTCTAAGAAAGGCTTGCTGATGTAAACCCCATTCCCCCTAATTATATTAAAATATATGCATCTTGTTGAAAACAAAATGGTTACATACCAGATGGAGTACAATACTCCTCTTTTGAAAGATATATACATGTTGTGATGAGTTCGCCATAGAAAGTAACTCTCATACACAATGGTTTAACTAGCTAGGAGTTTGGCTTTTTAAGATGGCTCTCATAAGCAGGTGATTGCCTCTGAAGCAATCTGTGGTTCAGGAATGCTAATTGAAGAATATACAGGTGATTTGTAGTGCAATCAGGCAATCTCATGCAACTACTGAAGAAGATATAAGGCCTCAATGTAGAACCACCCCCTTTCTCGTATGATGGGGTGGAAATACTGGGGTAGAGATACTACATGCAAGCAGTAATGCCTGACAGGGTGTGTGTTAATGTGTAATTAATGCTCACACAGGGGTGTTATGAGGCCCAACGCTGCAGGCAGAGAGCCTCTACATCCCTGGAAGGGCATTGATTACACATTAACACATACCCTGGAGGGCATTAATGAGCTTAGACAATGGGCTCACTGTAAAATTGTTGTGTTTTACTTGCTTATTTATTTTTTTAAGTACTATATTATTTTTTTAATATATTTTTAATGTAAAATACTTCCCCCACCTACTGTTTTAAACGTGCTGTAGTATATGTTAATGGTGTTGGTGGAAGCATTTTACATCAAATATATAGAAAAAGTAATACAGTGTTTAAATAAAATAAGCCACCAAACCAGGATCGAAACACTAATGGTGGAGGAGTGTCCATATTCACCAAGGATATTCACACCACCAGGGTAGTTGCCCAACACAATGCGTCTGAAATTCTCCAGGTGCAACTAACACTAGGTAAGACAGCAATCCAAATTGTAGCTTGCTATAGATCCCCCACCATGCCCCAAGATTCTCACTACACCTTTCTAAACATACTGGAAAATATTAATATACACCCAAACACCCTAATACTGGGTGATTTCAACTACCCTGCCATTAACTGGGAAAACTACTCGTGTACCAACACCTTTGCCCAACGGATCTTGGAATTCATAAATTCCAATGCCCTGGATCAACTAATCCATAATCCCACCAGAGGCTCCAATATCCTAGACCTGGTCATTACCAACTTGGGAAATCGATGCTCCACACCTATGGTCACCCCCTCGTTGGTCAGATCAGACCATAAGCTAATCACCCTTAACATCCACATCCCACCCCTCCCCCCAGTAAGAAAACCGCCATAAAAAACTTCTTCAAAGCCAACTTCATGCTACTCAAGTCAGAAGATACAAACTTCATGACACCCATTCAGATGGGAACTGAAAGTTAGACTGCTGAGTCCTACTCTAAGGCACTGTACAAACACATCCACTCATGCATGAATTGTGCCATCCCAAATAGAACCAAGATGCTCTCCTCCAAAAAAAGGAAGCCAATCTGGTGGTCCCCTACCATAAATAAAATTTCCACAAAAGGAAGAAACTGTTGCAGAAAAGAGGAAAATCCCAGGATCCAAAAAACTCCCTTACCAGCCTCAGTAAGAAGCGGAGATCCCTCATAAAATCCTCCAGTGCTAGTTACAAAAATAAAATTGCCAAAGATTCCAAAGACAACCACAAGGCATTCTATAACTATGTCAAGAATCTAAATGGCAATGTTCAGATCTTCTCTTAGCTACAACAGAATGGCATTAACTATACTGATCCCAAGGATATTACCAATATCCTGGCAGATCGATTCAGTGCCAACTTCACCCCCCTCTCACCCCCTAAATGGCCCATCTCAATACCGGAAGATTGCCAAATTTCAGTAATAATGGCCACACAGGTAAAAAACACACTCTCCAGAGCTAAGAATACAGCATCCATGGGACCAGATGACATCCCGGGCTGTGTACTACATGAACTACAAAATGAACTGGCACCTCACCTAAGTGTCATGTTTAATCATACCCTCACCTCAGGCTTCATGCCCACTGTGTAGCACACAGCTATAGTTATCCCACTCCACAAGGGGAGATCCACCATGTATCCTGGGAACTACTGCCCCATCAGTCTGACAAGCCTGATCTGCAAGGCCATGGAACATATTATCATGGAACTTATAAACAAAGATATTGGCAACCTTAAAACACTGGACCCCACCCAGTTTGGGTTCGTGAAGGGCCAATCTTGTCTCCTGATCCTGATTGACTTCTTTGAATCAGTCTCCAGAGCTGTGAACGAGGGTAAGGCAGTCCACACAGCCTATCTGGACTTTGCCAAGGCCTTTGACACCACCCCCCACTCTGGAATCATAGATAAACTTACTAAGTTGGGGATTAATCCCTACGCCACTCAATGGGTTGCCAACTGGCTTACTGGTAGAACCCACACTGTAAAAGTAGCTGACTCCAAATCCAGCTCCAGACAAGTGACAAGTGGAGTACCTCAGGGTTTAATCATGGGACGTCTCTTGTTTGGCATCTGCTTCTCTGAAGTACAGGCCAACACTAAGGGACTCTGGCTAACAAAGTTCGCAGATGACTGCAAACTGGGAGCCATTATTGAATCCCCAAATTATGTTGATACTCTACAAATGAGCCTTACAGAAACAGATGCTTGGTGCCAGAGCCATGGGCTCAAGCTCAATGCCAAGAAATGTATAGTTATCCCCTTTGGGAAAAAAACATGTACCCGTGAATTACCACATAGGTGGCAGTACACTAAACACAGAAAGTGTGATAAGACACTTAGGGACACAGGTGGACAGTAGTCTCACCTTCAATAACCACATTGCCACAACAGTCAGGAAATCCTTCTATGTGGCACACCTTATCACTAAGGGCTTTTCATCCAGAAAAAAAGAGGTCGTTGTCCCACTGTACTCATCCCTCATTAGACCCATTATAGAATACAATGCCCCATTTGGTATGTACCTCTCAAAACATCTGCAACAACAGAAATACCTCACTAAAATAATCACAGGCCTAAAGCAGATGCCCTATGCTGATTGCCTTAAAAAACTCCAGCTATACTCTGCTGCATACCGTCTACTCCAAGGTGATCTCTGCTTAACATACAAGGCAATGTCAAACCCAGAGCTGTTGGACATGCTACACTTAAAGAAATACCAATCCCTCAGAGCCACACGCTCCAGGGATCTAAACCTTGTCATCACAATAAACAAAACATGCTGGAGGGATAGTTTCCTGACCCAGAGACTCCCCAGACTCTGGAATAGACTGCCCATACATGTCAAGCAGAGCACCTCTTTGGCCCTCTTCAAAAGGAACCTTGATGATTGGATGGGAGAAAGGAAATTCACCCCAGGGATCACATCAGTCACCCTGCTAGACAGGGGTCCAGGGAAGTAAATAGTGTGGGAAGAAATAGCCAGGGAATTGTTATGGCTAGGCTTGTATAGGCCCTAGGCCGATAGCCTAGTACCAACCTATGAACCTATGAACCTATGAAACACAACAATTTTATATACAGCCCATTCTCTCTCCCATACACACATACACAGTCTCTTCTGCTTTCACCCACACATTCACTCACACAAGGTCTGTCTCACCCTCTTCCTCAATGTCTCTCAGTCTCCAGCTGCTTTCATGCACACATTCAGTCTCACTCTCTCTCTTGTTCTCTCTCACAGGCAATCTCCTCTGCTTACATACATGCATTCATTCACACATCACTCTCACTTTCTTTCTCACTCTCTCCATCCATATATCTCTCTCTCTCACACACACACACACACACACACACACACACACACACACACACACACACATGCACACACGCAGACGCACACGCACACACATGCACACACACACACACACACACACACACACACACACACACACATGATCACTCTCTCTCTCTTATATACATACATACACTCTCACACACACGCTGCATTTTCTGCTTTTTCTCTTTTTATTTTACACTCACTAAACAGCAAAAGTGCTGCTTAGTGACTATAAAATAACGTCTCACTCACTCTCACTGACATGCACGCATACACTCACACATAGACAAACACACACACACACACACACACACACACACACACACACACACACACACACACACACACACACACACACACACACACACACACGTACCTTTTTGTCTTCTTTTTTTATATTTTACACTTACTAAACAGCAAAAATGCTGCTCAGAGAGCGTAAAATAATGGCGGCCATTCCATTTCCACAGTCTGAGCTCCAAGGCAGCTTGATAAGCTGCCATGAAGTGGCAGACTTGTTTTTCACTGGGCATTACTTGCACATTAATACCCTGCTGGAGACCGCTCATTCTCCAATCAGGGTATTGATGTACAGTTTGCCCATTGTCTAACAGCACAGACAGGATGTTTGTAGTAGATACTTATTACATATACATGTGTGTACTACAGGCTGCAGCTGATGGTGCTACTGAAGGCAATAAACATAGTCAGGGAGGACAACAACACTTATGTGACTTGTGGCAGCCTTGGTGTACAGCAAGAATATGACTGAGGGAACCTATCCCACAGGAAACTGAGGTATGCATTTAAGGTAAGTATGTTAGCTAAAGCTATCATTAACAGAGTAATAGGCAGCATGTTTGTTGTGTCCTTGAACAAGATAGAGGGTACATTTACCATTATGTCAACCATTTGGATAACTGCCAAGCAATGTGTTATGTTATGGTAGTCTTCTGGAACGTGCGTGCTGGCAACCCTTGTTACTAGCATGACCTCCATATGTGTATGTTACTTGTGCAGCTGTGCTAATCTGTAATATCAGTAGCAAATGATTGTGTGCTGCAGTCTGACATTACTGGGCCTCCTTTGAATTACATAACTTAAAATCCTCTGTAAATGCATAGTAATGCATGACCTGACACTCTATGCCCTTTCTAATGTTGTAATAGGAAAATCTTTACTGTGTTTGTATCTGCAAGCCTTTGACTTCTATCACTGAAAATAAGACAGTCTATCTCAAATGGGTGGATAAATAGGTGATGAAACATTCATTCTTATCAGAATTCACAATGGTGATGTACACGTACATATATTTGAAATGCTAGACACCAGTGGATTTGAACCCAGGACAATGTGCACCAAAAATTAATGTTTTTTAAAGTATGTAACAGAGCTACTGATTCACTGTTATAAAAGGTGTATTTTTCAAAATATAATTGCATACTTACATGCTATTACATACCTCATTTACATTCATTATTCTGCGTATGGCTTTATAGGGATATATTTCTCCACCAGAGTGCCAGTTAAACACCTATTTTTCTAGTAATGTTTTAGCAGGTGCATTTTTAAATGTTGCAGATATAATTGCACAGTTACCTGCTGTTAGAGACCTCACTTGCATCCATTATTATGTGTCTGGATTTATAGTAATGTATTCCTATACAAGAGTTCAAGATACATTCCTATTTTCTATTACTCTTTTATCAAATTTGCATGATGCGGTGTGATGCACAGCATTGCTTAAATGCACTTAAGATGGGAAGATGGCAGTTATTATGTTTTTGCTTAAAACACCTCTGTTAATTAACAGGTGTGTGGCTTGGTGGGTTGATGCACTAGTCTGCAGGTGTGATGGTCCTAGGTTCAAAATAGGGCTCAGTTGTACTTTTTGAACATGATTACTATGTTTTTCACAAACATATATCAATATAGTGCCATTTAGCTGAGCTTAGCGATGCTGTGCATCATGCAAAAAATCTTTAAAGAAATGAAAAATGGAGAGAGGACAGTGGTGAAATCAGGTGCAAGCAGGGGAAAATAGTGAAAGGCAGGTAGGTATTGGGCAGGAAGGGTGTAGGAAAGAACTATAGCTATCCATTTATTGTACTGCACCAACTGTGCACTTTAACAGATTTTTTTGCTGAATTTAGCTGAATTTGGACTGTCACTCTCAGAGAGAGGGGAGAGGACAACATAACTGTGTTGTCAAGCCAACTGGACCAAATAAAGCGTGTCCAGTGGATGGGTGTGTGAAATGGAAATAGGTATGGGACGATATATATATATATATATATATATATATATATATATATATATATATATATATATATATAAATAATTTTTTTTTTTTTTTTTTTGGGACAGGTGCCCATTTTATTTATTTTTTTGCAGGTGGGAGTGAAATGTTAGGGAAGGGACATAGGTACATGTGGGGGATGTAAGCTGGGAATGCAAGGAAGCTTTTGCAGACAGACAAGGCAGCAGACATGATTGGTATGTGGCAAAAGAGGGGGGTGAACAGCTTGGTTGCAGAGGGTGTTGAGGAATCCCATTCCCATGTACATCAGATACGGTAGCAGTGGGACTCAAGTCCTCACCCATGGGACTGTCAGCACTGTACCTTCACTGCTCCTGTGGAAACAGTGAACAACACTGGCACCTGGGGCAAGAATGTCCTACCAGGATGGACAGTATGCTCTCCATTTGCTTAGGTGTGCAACAAGAGTTCAGAGCAGCAGCCCATGCACCATGCCTGTCAGTTCCTCATGGGTGACATAATCACCCCTCCACTTCCACTCCAAGAGGGTGGACCAACCCCAGCCTGTGGGGTAGAACTACCCAATGTCCGATATAGTGCAGGGGCAGCAGAGGGGGCACCACCAGGCTGTGGCCCAGACGTGTTGGGTCCCAGTGCCATGGCCAGGGGAGCCAAAGTAGGTGGAGCACATGGAACTGACCTACCTTGTTGCACTGTAGTAAATTAAATATCAGCATAAGGTAAAAAAAAAATAATAAAAATAACCAAACAAATGTTAGTATCAACATAATAGAAGATAATAATGGTTAATCAAAAAATAGGAATATAATGAGGAACACAGCAATAAACAACATAATTGAAAGTATTTTAATAGCAATGCAGTATGAAATTATGCATAAGGCCAACATAAGAGGTAGTTACAAATACATTAATATCAAATCATAATAACAAATATAATTCATAAATTAAAGGAGAGAAGGGATGGGGTGAGAGAGAAAAAAGCATTAGTAAGTTTGCAAGTAATATTACTACATAGACTACTAGTACATACGTCTACATATCTAAGATTTCAGTTGTGATTACAGTGACTGCAAATATTGTATAGATGATGTTGCATGTACATAGCTCTCAGCCTGTTAGCATGGGACATTATGGGCCAAGCCCTACCAAAGGGTGGTCCAAAGGCACAACTACAGGGAACATTTTTACATAGTGTATTCATACATTAGTAGCAAGGTGTTTTGATAATGGATTTGCCAATAAAGTGCATTCCAAGTAATGCCATGTATCTGCTAATCAAGGACCAGACATATGGGGCAGTAGTGATTACATTTTGCAAAAATCATGACAGTTGAGAGGTATGTTCATGTGGATCTACTTCAGTAGATCGAACTTTTACATGTTCAAACCACATATGGCCGAGACCATATGTTCGAACTCATAAAAGTTCTAACACTGAAGTAAAAACACATAAAACAACAAAACTAAACATCTACAGTAGGGGGGCTATGCCCCCCTGCACTCCTCACACCCTCCTTACTTAAATATACCAACTCCGAGATCGCACTACATTGCGGAAATGGGAAATCTTCCCTTTCCTCTCTGTAAGGAGATCTCCATTCAGTCCAATTGAACTTTTTCAAGTTCGAACATATGGTCTCAACCATATGTGGTTCAAACTTGTAAATGTTCAATTGACTGAAGGGGACCCGTTCATGTAGACTAATTACACTACACAGCTGGTCATTTCTCAGTTGACTGCCATGGGATTAGAATCCACGAGCAGTGACTACAGGAATAATGTGTACTTTATTTGAATACAATGAAGTCTCCTTTAAGACTTTTATTGCAACATTTTGTGTAAAATTGTATATTTACTCACATGCACAGCTGTGTGTGGTATCAGACTGGAAAACAAATGCAGTGAGCACATGAATAATAAGCACTTTATTTGAAAACATTAATTATCAAAGCACCATCTCTTTTTTACACTGTAATGCTTAATGTCATATAAAATCTGGCAGTTACACACATGTATGGCTGTGTAGGACGTCTGTTAACCTAACCAAATATCCCATTCATTTACTGAGTGCTATCTACACATATTTCAGGAAAAATTATCAGAACTGAAGCTTGACACTTAATCAGGATATTGCATTACATTTATTTCTGAAAATTGTTGCTGCATTATTTATTAGCAAATATGTAACAGTAATATGTAACAGTTGACTGGTGTCAGATTAGAACACACATGCAGTGAATACAGGAATAATGAACACTTATTTGAAAAAATTGAAAACTGCAAAAAACAATAAACTTTTGAAAATAATAGCAAGTACTACTGCGAGCACCTATAACACAGACTCAAGCAAATCTTCTTGAACACAGATTTAATTAGCGCTTTCGGTGAAAACTATGTGTCCCACATTCTTCAGACAAAGACACATCAATTAAAACCCTTTATATACATTAAATATGCATCAATTAATCAATTAAAAATTCAATTAAAAATCAATTTAAGAAAAAGCTTGTCTTTAAAGAGCGATGCCATATTACTTTACACTCCTATAATACACAGTATGTTACAACATAAACAAAACACAAATATAACAGTTTTTCAAACATATTAAAATAAATATACTCCAACGCTTTTTTATCTATTCAAGGCTAAGTGTTTAAAGATACATTTTATAGAAATATATTCATTTAGGCCAGGATATATATGTGCTTCAGTTCTTATCTGCCATTTAATTTCATCTATCTCCAGATTCAATTGCCATGGGCCTCCTCTAGGGTCCAATTGTGTTTGTTGCAAAACCAAAAATTTAAAACTATGGTCAGGGTAATCGATAAGATGCCTAGCTAAGGCATTATTCTTATCTTTTTTAGAGATAGCATAATAATGTTCATAAATACGTTGTTTCAACTTTCTCTCTGTTCTTCCGCTATAATAAATGGAACACTGAGAGCAAATTGCAACATATATCACAGCCCTACTATGACAATTAAACCTTCCCTTAATGCTGTAAATTTCATTCTTTAATTTAACTTTTTTGTCTAAGGTAATATATTTGCATTGGTGACATGCACCACATCTAGACATACCTAGATTACTACTATTTATAGATTTTACATTTATTACACATAGCAATAGCATAGTGGTAGTAGAGCCTTTGCACAAAGAGGAGGCATTCACGGTTTGAGTCCCACCACTCCCGTCTTTGTTTTTAAACTTGATTTCTGTATTAGTAGCTGTATTTAGAGCACAACCAAAAGCTGTTTGCTGAATTTCCTGTTTGCACTTAATTTTAAATTGTTTTTTTCTTAAAACTTGCATATTTTCTGTCCTTGACCTAGCACTCTTGTGTGGGGTCATTTACTGCACTGTTATAACTTGATATTACTTGTGAACCTCTGCTATCTCTGTAAAAAACAAAAACAAAAAAAAAAACTTGCTTTTTTCCCACTTTTCTGAGAGTTAAAAAAGTTCAGTTACAGGCTTGCTGTTCCTGAACTGTTTGAAAGTTTCTGTGAAGCCATTTTTGCTTGGGCTGAAGGAGGGTCTCTCTGTTGATCAGTGGCAGTGACTAACATTGAGCAGCTTCCCTGCCCCCCGTAGAGGTGGTTACTGACTTGAAACTGTAGTTTTATTGGCCACTAGGGGTCATTTCAATAGCTCCTTCATCTTCCTCTCTTAAAACCTAGTTGCCTCGTGGTTTGGGCATCTTTTCAGGCTTGTTGGCTGTTGGTGAAGCACCCTCCAAGAGGAAAAACGCTGAGAGAGAGAAGAAGGGAGCCACTTTTGAGATTTTAAGTATTTTTTCTCTGTTTATTTGCTAAGTTTTTCTGCATAGCTGCCTAGCTTGAGCATTTTCTGGCTTGTTAAACTTGATTTCTGTATTAGTAGCTGTATTTAGAGCACAACCAAAAGCTGTTTGCTGAATTTCCTGTTTGCACTTAATTTTAAATCGTTTTTTTCTTAAAACTTGCATATTTTCTGTCCTTGACCTAGCACTCTTGTGTGGGGTCATTTACTGCACTTTTATAACTTGATATTACTTGTGAACCTCTGTTATCTCTGTAAAAAACAAAACAAAAAATCTTGCTTTTTCCCACTTTTCTGAGAGTTAAAAAAGTTCAGTTACAGGCTTGCTGTTCCTGAACTGTTTGAAAGTTTCTGTGAGGCCATTTTTGCTTGGGCTGAAGGAGGGTCTCTCTGTTGATCAGTGGCAGTGACTAACATTGAGCAGCTTCCCTGCCCCTATAGAGGTGGTTACTGACTTGAAACTGTAGTTTTATTGGCCACTAGGGGTCATTTCCATAACTCCTTCATCTTCCTCTCTTAAAACCTAGTTGCCTCATGGTTTGGGCGTCTTTTCAGGCTTGTTGGCTGTTGGTGAAGCACCCTCCAAGAGGAAAAATGCTGAGAGAAAGGGAGCCACTTTTGAGATTTTAAGTATTTTTCTCTGTTTATTTGCTAAGTTTTTCTGCATAGCTGCCTAGCTTGAGCATTTTCTGGCTTGTTAAACTTGATTTCTGTATTAGTAGCTGTATTTAGAGCACAACCCAAAAGCTGTTTGCTGAATTTCCTGTTTGCACTTAATTTTAAATCGCTTTTTCTTAAAACCTGCATCTTTTCTTTCCTTGACCTAGCACCCTTGTGTGGGTTCATCTACTGCACTGTTATAACTTGATATTACTTGTGAACCTCTGCTATCTCTGTAAAACAAAAACAAAAAAAATCTTGCTTTTTTCCCACTTTTCTGAGAGTTAAAAGTTCAGTTACAGGCTTGCTGTTCCTGAACTGTTTGAAAGTTTCTGTGAGGCCATTTTGCTTGGGCTGAAGGAGGTCTCTCTGTTGATCAGTGGCAGTGACTAACATTGAGCAGCTTCCTGCCTCCGTAGAGGTGGTTACTGACTTGAAACTGTAGTTTTATTGGCCACTAGGGTCATTTCCATAACTCCTTCATCTTCCTCTCTTAAAACCTAGTTGCCTCATGGTTTGGGTGTCTTTTCAGGCTTGTTGGCTGTTGGTGAAGCACCTCCAAGAGGAAAAACGCTGAGAGAGAAGAGGGAGCCACTTTTGAGATTTTAAGTATTTTTCTCTGTTTATTTGCTAAGTTTTTCTGCATAGCTGCCTATCTTGAGCATTTTCTGGCTTGTTAAACTTGATTTCTGTATTAGTAGCTGTATTTAGAGCACAACCAAAAGCTGTTTGCTGAATTTCCTGTTTGCACTTAATTTTAAATCGTTTTTCTTAAAACTTGCATATTTTCTGTCCTTGACCTAGCACTCTTGTGTGGGGGTCATTTTGCTTAGGCTGAAGGAGGGTCTCTCTGTTGATCAGTGGCAGTGACTAACATTGGTGGCAACCCTGCCCCCCATAGAATTGGTTACTGACTTGAAACTGTAGTTTTGTGTCCCTTTTGTGCCTATTCCTGCTTCTTTCCAGCCCCTGCTATCAAGCACGCTTGCACGTGCTTTAGCGCGGAGATTGCCACTAGAGCAGCCGGGCCAGCGCCGGTTAAACAAGGTTAAACTCTTTCCCGGCTCAGAAAGTCTGTTCTTCAATTTTTCACTTAGAACTGCTCTGTTAGGAACCTAAACAGTTTACACCTACACTAAAAGTGCAGCACTTGTTCAAATAGCTTTCTCTTCTCAAAAGCTCAGCGCATCTTATAAGCCTCCCTTGTCTTATAAGCATTCTCTTTGCAGGTCAAGCACTCTATATTATACAAATCTCTCACTAGCAAAACCCCCAGGGTGCCCACTTCCTGCTAAGCCCACTACTTTTCTGTCTCATACCAACTCATAATTCTTTCTACTAGCATGTCGAAGGGCCAGATGCTGGCGTCCTCCCTGCCCAGTTGCTGAATCTGGGAATTCTGAGACAATGTTACAATTGCCTCATGTACACAGACAGCCCTCTCCTCCTCCCACGTAACACTAACACTTGTGAGAGATGCAGCTATTTAGCCAGACTGGAGGCTGAGCTCTCTCCAACTCAGGACTCAGCAAGACCAGGCAGGAGGAGAAGGCAACTACACACACCACAATACCAGTCTCACATAACTCAGCCACACCACACTGAATCAAACACATAAACACACTAAGACATACTCGGAGGCTCTGAGTAAAAAATTTACCCCTCAAGCAGCAGAGGCCTCCAAAGCAGACACCAAGCAACTGCAAACTCAATATACCACACAAACAACACATAAACAACAAAATCAGTGTGCAAAAGCAGTCACTGCCCTTAAAGGTAAATACAACACCAAACATACTTGTCATAGGTGACTCCATTATTGAACACACTGGCGTCCGCTCTGCCAGACTGAGTAAGGAGAAGGTCACAGTAAGCTGCCTGTGAATGGTGCTAGAATCCGCCACATAGCAAGCACTCAGGTCTCTCTCAACAGCAGGTACAAGTATGACTCAGTCATTGTCCACGCTAATGTGTCATGAACTGAGGCGTACCTCCTTGGACTACATGAAAGAGACGGTGAGGGCTCTCTGATTATGCAGCCCAGGCAGGTATGACCCTGACCTTGAGCAGTATCCTGCCTTCACCTAGAATGATGCCACAATACAGTGATAAGATGATCAGCTTTAATAATTATGGCTTAAATTCATTGTCATTCAAAAGGGGATCAATGTCTGTCTGCCTGGGATGACATGCTGGACAAGCCAGCTGCTTCATATGAGGATGAAAACGCACCTGTCACCTATAGGCTTCCGTATATTAGCAAGGCTCTTGCCACCCCCATGAGTGCTTTTTAGGCAAGGCTCAAATTCTAAACCTACCACCCTAGAACACAAAAGTAAAAAAAACTAGGAGTAATGCTGCTCAATGCCGAAGTCTCAATCTCAGATTGCCTTTTCGAGGCCCTTCTCAGTATAGAGAACATCGATGTCTGTGCTGTGACAGAAACCTGGTTCAAGGCTCCTGAGAGCACCCCAGCACTATCAGGTTTCACCCTCATATCATCGTTCCGGCCCCAAAATGGGACAACACCAAGAAAGGAGGAGGGTGTCCATATTCATAAGGACACCCACACCTCAAGGTTGGTGGCAATGCCTGATGCATCGGAGACCATCCAGGTGCAATTAACCATAGAAGCAAGACTGCTTTGCAATTTGTAGCATGTTACAGGCCACCCTCTCAAACTCAGGAACCTCACATGGCCTTCCTGAAAACATTGGAGGGATAAATGTATCTCCAAAACTTTCATCATACTAGGTGACTTCAACTACCCTAATATAGACGGAACACTACTCAAGCCCAAACACTCTAGCCCAAAGGTTCCTGGAGTTCATAAACTCAAATGCCATGGAACAATTAGTCACCATCCCCACAAGAGGAGAAAACATGCTGATCTCATCATCACGAACTTGGGATCACAATGTTTTCCTACCGAATATACCCCTCACTGGTGAGATCAGATCATAAACTAATAATCTCGCTGGAGGTCCTCATCCCGCCCCCACCTGAAATAAAAGACCACAGTGAAAAACTTCTCAAAGCCAGGCTTCACACTTCTAAAAACTAGTGTGGTCTCCTTTAAGGCCCCTAGGCCAGTGGTAAACATTACTCAAACCCGCTGAATCACTTACAAATGCCTTCTACCAGCACCTACAGGACTGCATGGATCAGGCAATCCAAAAACAAAACTAAGACTCTTTGTACCAAAGGCAGCGTCCAGTCTGGTGGACCCCAGCCATAAACAAGCTCTACAACAGGAGGAAGCTACTACAAGATAGGCAAAATCCTGGAAAGGTAAGACACCTTTGATCATTATAAGTAACTAAGAGCTCTCATAAAATCATCCAAGGCAAATTTTGAGAGAGAAAATCGCCAAGGACTCAAAAGACAATCATAAGGCCTTCTTTAGCTATGTTAGAAACCTAGGGAGGAAACTCCCAGATATGCTCAGAAATTAAGGTTCAAAATGATGTGAAGATTTCTGCACCTACACACATTGCCAACTTACTCGCTGACTGGTTCAGTGTAAACTTCTTCCCCCTCCCCAAAAGGAGAATATCTAAACCAGAGGATTGTAGCCCCCCAAACATCTCCAACGCCCAGGTGAGAACTGCTCTCCAAAGCAAAAACACAGCATCCATGGGACCCGGATGGTGTCCCAGGCTGTGTGATATCACGAACTCAATGAGAATTAAACCACGCAGTTAGGACAGCTGTTTAATCTTAGCCTCACCTCAGGATCGTGCCCAAGGGTGGCGCTGGCGACTGGTCCCACTTCACAGGCGGTGCCTCCACCGACCCTCATTCACCGTCCCATTGGCTTGACAAGCCTTATCTGCAAAGCCATGGAGGATCATAATGGAACTCATAAATAAAGACATAGGAACTTGCAGACTTTGGATCCAACCAGTTTGGCTTTGTCAAAGGCAGATCATGCCTTTTAAACTTGGTTGACTTTTTCGAGACAGTCACCAAAGGCCATTGATGAGGAAAGGCGGTCCATACTGCCTACCTTGACCTGGCAAATGCCTTCGACACAATACCCCTCACTCCCGGGTATCATCGAAAAACTCATCAGCAGATATGAGCCCATACATCACAAGATGGGTTGCAAAACTGGCTAAGTGACAGAACTCACAGGGTCAGAGTTGCTGGAGCCATGTCAGACTCAAAGCCTGTCTGAGTGGTGTCCCACAGGGGCTCGATCCTGGGTCCACTCTTGTTCGGCATCTACTTTTCTGAAGTACAAGCAAATGCAGGAGGGTTATGGCTGACAAAGTTTGCAGATGACTGCAAACTGCGCCATAATAAAACACATCTGACACAGATATCCTTCAGAAGGCCTCCACAGAAGCGGATAACTGGTGCCAGAGCCATGGCCCTAAAGTTAAATGCCAAAATGCATAGTCATACCCTTTGGGAAAAACAAAGGTTACCCCCTAGCTACCATATGGGTGGCAATCCACTGAGCACAGAAAGTCATTGGGATCTGGGGACCCAGGTTGACAGTAGCCTTTGGTTTTGACACTCATGTTGCTAAATTAGTTAGGAAAACCTTCTACATTTGCCCACCTGATCATGAAGGGATTCACATCTAGATCAAGGGAGGTCATCGTCCCCTGTACTCATCACTCATTAGACATGATTGGGTACAATGCCCCATTGAATGTATCGACCCGACACCTGCAGCAGCTGGAAAGGCCCCAAAAGTTCCTCACCAAAAGGATAAGGGTCTCAAAATATGTCTTATGCTGCCCGACTGAAAGAACTCCAGCTCTATTCAGTCTCATACCGCTTTTGCTCAGAGGTGACCTGTGCTTTTTACTGACATATAAGGCCATGTCAAACCCTGATTTGATGAATATGCTTCCTCAAAAATCTAGATCCCTCAGAACCACAAGGGGCGGAGACTTAAGCCTTGACACAGGTTTATTAATAGAGCGTGCTGGAGGGACAGATTCATCACCCAGAGACTCCTATGCTGTGGAACAAAATCCCGGTACATGTGAGGCAGAGAGCACCTCGCTGGCCTTGTTCAAGAGGAATCTTGACCAATGGATGGGAGATCGCAGTATACCCCAAGGGATTACTTCAGTGTCACTGCTTGACAGAGCACAACAAAATAATAGGCATAGTTTATTCAAACTAAAGGGTGGCGAAAGCCAAATAATAACTATGGGCTAGGCTTATAAATGCCCTTGGGCAGATAGCCTAGTATGAACCTATGAACCTATGAACCTATTTCAAAATAGATGTTAAATTAGGTCCTCTTCTGGAGATGACTTTTGGTTTAATTCCTAGAAGCATAAATATAGCTTTATCTTCAGTAATAATAGACCAATTATTATATATAATCTCTTTAATTCTATAATGGTCCAAAGAATATGTACACAAAAGCTAACTCTATAGTCCACTTCTGGAATAAGAGAAACAGTATTAATATCTACCTCTGAAGCATTTAACATTGGAAGTGATTTGTCAAGTAAAAGGGGCCTAAAATATCCATCATACCTTTTTATTTCTAACCTCTAAACATATAGAATCAACGGTGATTTTGGATAACCCCTACTAATGAACATGGACTTTAGTAAAGAGCATTCTACTTGAAAATCTTCTTCATCAGTAACCATCTAGCTGCTCTAACTAACTGTCCTTTGATGACAGCTCTCTTTGGTGCAAGCGGATGGCTACTGGAAAAGTGAAAGAAAGGAATTTGAATAGGATGGCTTCCTATATACTAAACTTTTATATCTGCCATTGATGTCATCCTTACATAAACTAACGTCTAAATAATCTTTTCCTACTAGGCCAATTTTCTGAGTAAAAACAATTTTTAAAAACTGCAATGGTTCTTCACCAGTACAGGAACGACCACCTGGGGTGAGTTCATTACCTGACTTAATTTCAGATTTTGACAATAAACTGTTTAAGTGTGAAAGCTCCAACTGGAAACCACTTACTTGTAAGAATGCATAGATAAAAATAGTCTAAAGGTCTCTGGCAATGGAGGTACCAGTGGGTCTGATGGAAAACTTTACATTCCATCAGGAACTTTTTGGAGACTGTTTGACAAACAGGGAGGCGGAATTTATTATTGCTCTTATAAACTTTTATAACAGTGAAATCAATTTGCTTAAAAGCAGGCTCGAAATTTTAGAGCCTGCCGAAATAAAGATGAACAAAGATTTTTTCGTTTACAAGTATGACAATCTTTAGAATTTTTCTAGCATAGATGCAACAATAGCTAAGTTACTTGTGACTAAAAAGAAAAAGATTGTCAGAGATGTTCAAGATTATGCTGCTAAAAAAACATCCCCGTCCCCATTCAACTCAAACCGGTTTTAATCTTGCATCTAATACTTTGGCAGCACTTAATGAACTGAATGAGGAATAAAGTCAATAGTGGTTGTGAGGACATGAATAATACCAATAATAATGTCATACAACCATTGCGACGTAGAAGGCGAAAGATTGAACAATTCTACTAGACAATAATAATAACAATTCTATGCGAAAAGCGAGGGCTTGTAAATAACAACCGTCAATTGGAGCCTAATAATTCATCGAGATTTTCAGATAAATCAAGGAGGCACAGGAACAGCAGCTGCAATCGCACTTGGTAACAGGAATCAAACTCAAGCAGCGGAACAAGCGCCAACCAGAGGAGGAGGTGAGACAATGACAGTCAAGCATCTACCTCAAATTCTTAAGAATGTGAAGATTTCACTATTTACAACTATCTTTCTACTTCTTTGGGTTTCTGAGGAGATGACTAATTTCTTCTCTAAAGGACTGTCATTTGTCCCGAATAAAGAGATGGACATGGTCTCACGGACAATAATAGACTTAAAATTATTTGTACTAGCTCAATTTACCAAGTGTTTTTGGGGGAGTGTCATCTTTGACTAATACCTTGAGGGTTTCTAGCCTTTTCCGTCCCCCCTTACATAATATTCTTAATATTTTGAAAAAAAAAATATATGAAATGGAGTATAAGATCTATTAATAAGAATAAAAACATCAAGTAGTAGATGTCTAATATTACAGAACAGGAAAAGGGAGTTTAGTAACTTGTTACATGATAGTAATATCAGGGTAATGAAACCTGATAAGGGAGGTCTTGGCTGTCTATGGATCAAACGACATATGCATAATATATGGAAAATATTTAAACACTGGAGTGCCATTCTCCAGTAGTTTAATAAAAATAAATGTAGCATATAAAATAATTAATTCTATGCTAAATGATCTGTTTTGGAGGGAGCCATAAATATGGATTATGTTTCAATATTTAACAATGAGCCACCTGGATACACTGCTCTCTTTGTTCCCCAAAATTCATAAAACTACAATTCTGACCCCAACCTTGAGGCCAGTTATTGGTAAACCAGGCTCAATTATGTATGGATATTGCTTTAGAAAATGTCGGTAGAAAGTATTTTCAAGACCACTTAATGAGACTGAATTGCAAATAATGTAAAGACTCATGGAGTTTTTAGAAAATATAAATACGCTAGGTATTGTAAAGATTCAATTTTTTCTTACTGTCAATAGCGTCAAGGATCTCCATGCCATCATCCCTCAGACCGCTTGGCAGCTGGAATGGTGAATCAGAGAGTTTATGACCCTCAAACAGGTAGAAGAGAGAACCATCATGTAGTAGAAAACACTACTTGAAATTGTTTTTGAAAAACAATTATATGATATTTGATGGTCAAACTTCTACTTGCAGGAATACTGGAATAGCTATGGGCTGACCCCCTGGTGGGGAAGTAGTTATGCCAATTGTATCATATCGGGGCATCGGGGATCGAACATTACTCTTTAGTAACAGCTTGTTTATAGAGAATATCACCTGTGGTACACTAGGTGCCAGGATGATGTATATTCTTACTATGGAAGGGGTCTAAATAAGCTGATTCCATTCTTTCACGGATGATATCCAATCCATGACAGATTTTTTTTTTTTGAATTTACTTATCAGTATCAAGATATGGTTATTAATAATTATTTGGACATTAGTTTATGTAAGGACCCAGACATCAATAGGCAGATATATAAAAGTTTAGTATATATAGGAAGCCGTCCTATTCCATATTCCTTTCTTCACTCCCGCTGGGCCCCTTTTTCCCCCCCCAAGAGGAATCTTGACCAATGGATGGGAGATCGCAGATATACCCCAGGGATTACTTCAGTGTCACTGCTTGACAGAGGCACAGCAAAATAATAGGCATAGTTTTATTCAAACTAAAGGGGTGGCGAAAGCCAAATAACTATGGGCTAGGCTTATAAATGCCCTTGGGCAGATAGCCTAGTATGAACCTATGAACCTATGAACCTATTTCCAAAATAGATTTTAAATTAGCTCCTCTTCTAAAGATGACTTTTGGTTTAATTCCTAGAAGCATAAATATAGCTTTATCTTCAGTAATAATAGACCAATTATTATATATAATCTCTTTAATTCTATAATGGTCCAAAGAATATGTACAAAGAAAGCTAACTCTATAGTCCACTTCTGGAATAAGAGAAACAGTATTAATATCTACCTCTGAAGCATTTAACATTGGAAGTGATTTGTCAAGTAAAAGGGGCCTAAAATATCCATCATACCTTTTATTTCTAACCTCTAAACATATAGAATCAACCGGTGATTTTGGATAACCCCTACTAATGAACATGGACTTTAGTAAAGAGCATTCTACTTGAAAATCTTCTTCATCAGTAACCATCCTAGCTGCTCTAACTAACTGTCCTTTGATGACAGCTCTCTTTTGGTGAAATGGATGGCTACTGGAAAAGTGAAGAAAGGAATTTGAATAGGATGGCTTCCTATATACTAAACTTTTATATCTGCCATTGATGTCATCCTTACATAAACTAACGTCTAAATAATCTTTTCCTACTACGGCCAATTTTCTGAGTAAAAACAATTTTTTTAAAAACTGCAATGGTTCTTCACCAGTACAGGAACGACCACCTGGGGTGAGTTCATTACCTGACTTAATTTCAGATTTTGACAATAAACTGTTTAAGTGTAGAAAGCTCCAACTGGAAACCACTTACTTGTAAGAATGCATAGATAAAAAAATAGTCCCTAAAGGTCTCTGGCAATGGAGGTACCCGGTAGGTCTGATGGAAAACTTTACATTCCATCAGGAACTTTTGGGACTGTTTGACAAACAGGGAGCGGAATTTATTATTGCTCTTATAAACTTTGATAACAGTGAAATCAATTTGCTTAAAAGCGAGCTCGAAATTTTAGAGCACGAAATAAAGATGAACAAAGATTTTTTTTCGTTACAAGTATGACAATGCTAGAATTTTTTCTAGCATAGATGCAACAATGGCTAAGTTACTTGTGACTAAAAAGAAAAAGATTGTGAGAGATGTTCAAGATTATGCTGCTAAAAAAAGCTTATCCCCGTCCCCCATTCAACTCAAATAGGTTTAATCTTGCATCTAATACTTTAGCAGCACTTAATGAACTGAATGGGAATAAAGTCAATAGTGGTTGTGAGGACATGAATAATACCAATAATAATGTCATACAACCATTACGTAGAAGTGAAAGATTGAACAATTCTACTAGGAATAACAATAATAATAACAATTCTATGCAGCAAGGGCTTGTAAATAACAATAATCAATTGGAGCCTAATAATTCATCGAATTTTCAGATAAATCAAGGAGGCAGGAACAACAATCGCAGGGGCAACAGGAATCAAACTCAAACGCGGAACAAACGCAACCAGAGGAGGAGGTGACAATGACAGTCAAGCATCTACCTCAAATTCTTAAGAATGTGAAAGAAGATTTCACTATTTACAACTATACTTCTTTGGAGGTTTCTGAGGAGATGACTAATTTCTTCTCTAAAGGACTGTCATTTGTCCCGAATAAAGAGATGGACATAGTGCGGACAATAATAGACTTAAAATTATTTGTGCACAAGCTCAATTTGCAAGTGTTTTTGGGGGGAGTGTCATCTTTGACTAATACCTTAAGGGTTTCTAGCCTTTTTAATCCCCCCTTACATAATATTCTTAATATTTTTGAAAAAAAAATATGTGAAATGGGTATAAGATCTATTAATAAGAATAAAAACATCAGAAGTATTAGAATGTCTAATATTACAGAACAGGAAAGGGAGTTTATTAACTTGTTACATGATAGTAATATCAGGGTAATGAAACCTGATAAGGGGGGAGGTCTTGTGTCTATGGATCAAACGACATATGCATAATATATGGAAAAATATTTAAACACTGGAGTGCATTCTCCAGTGAGTTTAAATGAAATAAATGTAGCATATAAAATAATTAATTCTATGCTAAATGATCTGTTTTTGGAGGGAGCCATAAATATGGATATGTTTCAATATTTAACAATGAGCCACCTAGGATACCTGCTCTCTTTGGTTCCCCAAAAATTCATAAAAGCTACAATGACCCCCCCTTCAGGCCAATTGTCGACAGAAGAGGCTCAATTATGTATGGATGTGCTAAGTACGTAGACAGTATTTTAAGACCACTTATTGAGACTGAATTGCAAATATGTAAAGACTCATGGAGTTTTTTAGAAAATATAAATAAACTAGAATATTGTCAAGATTCAATTTTTCTTACTGTCAACGTCAAGGATCTCTATACCGTCATCCCTCAGACCCTTGGCCTGGAATGGATCAGAGAGTTTATGACCCTCAAACAGGTAGAAGAGAGAACCATCCGTGTAGTAGAAACACTACTTGAAATTGTTTTGAAAAACAATTATATGATATTTGATGGTCGCTTCTACTTGCAGAATACTGGAATAGCTATGGGCTCCCCCTGTGGGGGTAGTTATGCCAATTGTATCATGGCATACGGGGATCGAACATTACTCTTTCGTAACAGCTTGTTTATAGAGAATATCACCTGGTACACTAGGTACCAGGATGATATGTTCTTACTATGGAAGGGGTCTAAATAGCTGATTCCATTCTTTACGGATGATATCCAATCCATGACAGATTTTTTTTGAATTTACTTATCAGTATCAAGATATGGTTATTAATTATTTGGACATTAGTTTATGTAAGGATGACATCAATGGCAGATATAAAAGTTTAGTATATAGGAAGCCGTCCTATTCATATTCCTTTCTTCACTTTTCCAGTAGCCATCCGTTTCACCAAAAGAGAGCTGTCATCAAAGGACAGTTAGATAGAGCAGCTAGGATGGTTACTGATGAAGAAGATTTTCAGGTAGAATGCTCTTTAGTAAAGTCCATGTTCATTAGTAGGGGTTATCTGAAATCACTGGTTGATTCTATATGTTTAGAGGTTAGAAATAAAAGGTGTGATGGATATTTTTGGCCCCCTTTACTTGACAAATTACTTCCAATGTTAAATGCTTCAGAGGTAGATATTTATACTGTTTCTCTTATTCCAGAAATGGACTATAGAGTTAGCTTTCTTTGTACATATTCTTTGGACCATTATAGAATTAAAGAGATTATATATAAGAATTGGTCTATTATTACTGAAGATAATGCTATATTTATGCTTCTAGGAATTAAACCAAAAGTCATCTTTAGAAGAGGAGCTAATTTAAAATCTATTTTGGAAATGAATGTAAAATCTATAAATAGTAGTAATCTAGGTATGTCTAGATGTGGTGCATGTCACCAATGCAAATATATTAACTTAGACAAAAAAGTTAAATTAAAGAATGAAATTTACAGTATTAAGGGAAGGTATAATTGTCTTAGTAGGGCTGTGATATATGTTGCAATTTGCTCTCAGTGTTCCGTTTATTATATCGGAAAAACAGAGAGAAAGTTGAAACAACGTATTTATGAACACTATTATGCTATCTCTAAAAAAGACAAGAATAATGCCTTAGCTAGGCATCTTATCGATTACCCTGACCATAGTTTTAAATTTTCGGTCTTGCAACAAACACAATTGTACCCTAGGGGAGGCCCATGGCAATTGAATCTGGAGATAGATGAAATTAAATGGCAGATAAGAACTGAAGCACATATATATCCTGGCCTAAATGAATATATTTCTATAAAATGTTTCCTTAAATGCTTAGCCTTGAATAGATAAATAAGCGCTGGAGTATATTTATTTTAATATGTTTGAAAAAACGTATATATATTTGTGTTTCGTTTATGTTTTAACATACTGTGTATTATAGGAGTGTATAGTAATTTGGCATCACTCTTTAAAGACAAGCTTTTTCTTAAATTGATTTTTAATTGAAATTTTAATTGATTAATTGATGCAGATTTAATGTATATAAAGGGTTTTAATTGATGTGTCTTTGTCTGAAGAAGGTGGGATATGGTTTTCACCGAAAGCGTTAATTAAATCTGTGTTCAAGAAGATTTGCTTGAGTCTATATTATAGGTGCTCGCAGTGGTCTTCATTATTTGAAAAGATTACTTATCAAAGCACAATTTCATTTTAAACTTTATTGGTAATATTTCTTAAACTCTGGCATTTAGAGACATGAATAGCTGTCCAGGACTTCAGTTAACTTACCCATATACCACGTTCATTTACTGACTGGAATATATAACATTATTTCAGACAAAATGAGCAGGTTGAACCTTACTCTGGATATTTCACGACATTCATTTCAGGTATTTGTTGCTGCATTCTTTATTCATTTGCATTTAACAGTTGACTGGTGCCAGATTAAAACACACATGCCATGAACACAGGAATAGTGAACACTTTTTTTTTAAATATTAGTTATCAAAGCACCATCTCCTTTTAAACTTTATTGATAATGTTGCTTAAACTCTTGCATTTAGACACATGGATAGCTGCCCAGGACTTCAGTTAACTTACCCATATACTATGTTAATTGACAGAGTGGAATATACAGCATTATTTCAGACAAACTGAGCAGAGTGCAGGCTTGAACCTTACTCTGGGTATTGAACTACATTTATTTCTGACATTTTTTTCCTGCATTCTTTATTTAGTTACATGTAACAGTTGACTGGTGTCTGATTAGAACACACATGCAGTGAATACAAGAATATTGAACACTTTATTTGAAAACATTACTTATCAAAGTACCATCACCCTTTAAAATGTATTGATTAATGTTGCTTCAACTCTGACATGTAGACCATGGATAGCTGTGTAGAAATTCTGTTAACTAACCCATATACCCTGTTCATTTATTGAGTGCAACCTAGAGCATATTTCAGACAATGAGCAGACCAGAACAGTGACTCTTAATCCTGGTAGACACCAAGATTAACTGATGTTTGGAAACTATACTACACAGTGCTGCATGCTTACTTGCTTTAACTTGCTTTACTATTTCAGGTAGGCAGAGACACATTACTAAAGATGTAAAATGTCCCAGGTATGTCATATCTGACTGATAAGATGGCAAACTCTGTATTTACTTTATTGTATTATTATGTTATGCATTAAGTTGTTACTTTGATGATTTTCCTACTTACCACACGACTGTCTCATCCTGGTCAGGTGCCCTGCATGGGAGTGGGCATTGCAAGCCCCCTCTTCTGCACCTGTGGTAAGAGATGCAAACCATTGTGAGTACCAGTTTTGCACAGATTCAGTATGTATATTTCTAAATTACTGGCAAACATGCTTACATATCTGTGGGGTTTGCCTGCCCTAGCATCTTGGACCCAAGTGTCCAAGGTTCCCCTCTTCTTATGCCTCAGATCTTTGTAGTGGTGATGACATTGATTATCATTGTGGGGATACCATTAGCACTGGTAAGCTCCCTGGCCAAAATATTTTGGACCTCAGACTTACCCTCTGAGCCCTGGTTGTCACTCTGCAGCAGCCAGGGGTCATAATTCCTAACCAGAAGTCCAAAAAAAAAACCTCTGGACTCCTGAACTCCCCCCTTCTGTGCATGAAACCATACTCCATCACCAACAGTGCCAGGCATATCCACAGCCAAGTTAAGACTCAAATGGATGATGTGAAATTCCCACCTATTGGCCTTTAAATAAGCTGTGTTCCTGCCCTTACACATCGTGCTGTAACTTTCAAAAAAGTGCTGCTCTGCTTAGCATTGCACAAACTCGCACAAACAATGTGTAAGTGAAGCTTAGCAATTTGCAAATGAGAATACACTGTTGACCATGTTTAAGCTTTACCAAATGTAGCAATTTTTTAATTTTAAATGAAACCAATGTTTCAGTCATCTGACATATTCTCACAGCAATAAATGTAAAAGGTATGACTGCTCAGGAGTTGAACCTAGGATCTACTTCACTGTAGGTCATGACTCAGCCTATCCGACCCCTGGGATAGTGAATGGAGCTCTTAATATCTTCACATATACTACAAAGGTGCCTGTAAGCATTGAACAGCTTCACTGCATGGTTTCCACTGTTGCTAAGCACCACAGGACTACAGCAACTGAATACATCCAGTTTCTACTGTTAGATTTTAGATCTCTGGCAGATGTCTGTTGTATATGTAGGTGCAACTCAGCATCATTAAGCAATGTGTCACACCATGCAAACAAGCAGATGAAACAAAATAAAAAAAACATTAGTTAAAACTGATTACATCCAGTTTCTATTTTTAGATGTCTAGCAGAGGTCTACTGTATATGTGAGCAATGCTAAACATAGTTGTACAACATGTCGCACCGTGCAAAGAAACACATAAATGTAAAAAAATAAAATAAAATTGCAATTTCATGAAGTAACATCTGTTCACCTTTCAGTCCAAGTTAATGGGCTGAAAGGTATTGTGCAGTGCTTACCAACTGTCCAGAAGTTTACTGGACAGTCTACAAGTATGGCACAGCCTCTACAGCGTTGCTTATATAGATTCAAAATCCATGCTACAGTGCTCTCCCTCGGCAGCCTGCCATAATTTATATGTACAATACTATGCCGAGGAGGAACCGTGGCTGTGTACACAGGTATATTCCATGTAGGTTCTTCACAGAGCCTACACAGATTTCAATGAATCGTGGGGTGAGTATTTTAGTATGTCTGGCAAGACTTGCATTAGAGTAAAATAGTATAACTGCAGGTATTCACATTTATACATAGAAGACAATTTTATATAATATTTCCTTAACAGATCACAATGCAGTACTAGAGCATAAAAAGATGAGAGGCTGTATTCTTAACACTGAATACACACATAATTTTATAAGGATTAATGAAGCATATGTTAAACAGTTTTTAGAATGTAGACATTTTGAATTATGCTATTATCCTATAAAGAAATCAATCAACTTTATTTAGTCACTGTCTGTAAATGAAGAATCATGATATTTTAGTCTCCAGTAACAGTAAGCAGTCTCAATGTGTGATATGAAAATACTTTTTTAAGCTGCATTTATAATTTCAAACTTAACATAGTTGCAGATGAAAACATTCTTGATAATTGAAACATGCATTATATTTCTATTAAGGGCCTGTTTTGTTATTCATTTGTATAAAGCATTAATTAAATAAGAGGAAGTGTCTATCTGCCATAAATTAAATCATTAGGACAATACAATAGTCTTTGCTTTGTTACAGATTCACCCTGGAATTCATTAACAATTGTGTAAACTTTGCACTAAGCCTATAGGAATTAAGTGTGTTAGCATGATGAGTAGCAGTGTTAAACGAATATGCATACTGCTCATCGCATCTACGTTTGGAAGCATGTTTTCATGGCGAGCAATAGTGTCCATGGCCATGGAAAGGTACTTACAAGTATGAGCATAGAATGTAAGCAAAATGATTCACTTATAGACAAACCTAATATATGATATATATAAAATATATGAGCATGTGCTATAGCCCAGAAATATTAATGGCAAGTACAGTTAAATAATTCTGAAAGAGGAGAAGTGAAATGGGGGAACTGTACACAAATAATAATGGTTATAATGCATAATTATGTAAGAGAGAGGGGAAATTAATAAAGTGTACTCATATACGGCAGAAAAAAGTGTTCAGTTGTCAAACAAACATTTCTACCATAAATCCTGCCATACTGATGTAATGATAATTCATGTCAATGACAATACATGGGTTATGCACATAAATAGAAGCGGCTATGTTAAGAAAGAAAGTGATAGGGATATGAAGCTGCAGTGTAGCAAAGGGGACTTAAAATGTGGCATACATAGTTTCATAGTTTCATAGTTTGGTACTAGGCTATCTGCCCTGGGGCATTTATAAGCCTAGAAATAGTGATGTGGCTTTCGCCACCCCATGTAATGGTACAAACGTGTACAGAATAGACTGTGCATCTGTCTAGTAGTGACACAGTGAAGACCCCTTTACATAATAGAATTAGTTTACTGTGCCTCTGTCTAGTAGTGACACAGAGATGACCCCTGGGGTAAACCTACGATCTCCCATCCACTCGTCAAGATTTCTCTTGAAGAGAGTCAGTGAGGGGCTCTGCCTAACATGAACTGGGATTTTGTTCCAGAGTATGGGAAGCCTCTGAGTTATGAATCTGTCCCTCCAGCATGTCCTATTCATATTTGTGCTGAGGTTAAAATCTTTAGCTCTCGTAGTTCTGATGGATTTGCATTTTTTGAGGTGGAGCATGTCCATCAATTCCTGATTGGACATGGCCTTGTACGTCAGGCACAGATCACCTCTGAGTAGGCGGTATGCTACTGAATAGAGTTGGAGTTTCTTTAATCTGGCAGCATATGACATATGTTGGAGACCCTTGATCCTCTTGGTGAGGTACTTTTGGGGTCTCTCTAGCTGTTACAAGTGCCGGGTGAGGTACATACCAAATGGGGCATTGTACTCAATCATGGGTCTGATAAGGGAGGAGTACAGGGGCACAAAGACCTCCTTTGATCTGGATGTGAATCCCTTCATGATGAGGTGGGCAAGGTAGAAAGTCTTTCTAGCCACTTTGGCAACATGGGTGTCAAATGAGAGGTCACTATCGACTTGGGTCCCCAGGTCTCTGATTACTTTTTCCATACTCAGTGGGTTACCGCCTATGTGATAATTTGTGGGCACTTTGTTTTTCCCAAAGGGGATGACTATACATTTTTTGGCATTTAGTTTAAGGCCATGACTCCGGCACCAGTTGTCCGTTTCAGCGAGGCCTTTTTGTAGGATGTGTGTGTCAGCTGGTGTATCACGTATGGCGCCTAGTTTGCAGTCATCTGCGAACTTTGTCAGCCACAACCCTCCCATGTTTGCTTTCACATCTGAGAAATAAATGCCGAACAAGAGGGGTCCCAGGACAGAGCCCTGTGGGACACCACTTGTCACTAGCTTTGAGTCTGACATGGCTCCAGCGATTTTGACTTTATGGATTTTATCCTTTAGCCAGTTTGCCACCCATCTTGTGACATATGGATTTACATTTAAGCTGATGAGCTTGTCTATGATGCCAGAGTGGGGTATTGTGTTGAAAGCTTTAGCCAAGTCCAGGTAGGCTGTATGGACTGTTTTGCCCTCGTCAATGGCTCTAATGACTGTTTTGAAAAAGTCTACCTTTTACAAAGCCGAACTGGGTGGGATTGAGTGTCTGTAAGTCCCCAATGTCTCTGTTTATTAGTTCCATAATGATTCTTTCCATAGCTTTGCAGACCAGGCTGGTTAAGCTTATGGGGTGGTAGTTACCAGAATCAGTAGAGGTGCCTCCTTTGTGGAGTGGGACTACTGTTGCTGTACGCCAGTTTTCAGGTACATATCCTGTAGTAAGGTTAAGGTTAAATAGCATTTTTATGTGCGGGTTTAGCTCCTCTTGGAGTTCACGTAGCACGCAACCCGGAATACCATCAGATCCCATTGATGCTGTGTTTTTAGTTTCTCGGTTCTCACCTGGACATCTGAGATGACAGGGAGGTTACATTCAGCTGGGATAAGTATTTCTTCTTTTGGGGGTGAGGGAGGGGAGAAATTTGCACTGAACCTGTCTGCCAGAATGTTGGCAATATCTGTGGGTTCAGTGTATTTTTTGTCATTGTGAACTAATTCTGAACATAGCTGAGGGTTTCCGCCCAGGTTTCTAACATAGCTGAAGAAGGCCTTGTGGATATCTTTAGTGTCCATAGCGATTTTTCTCTTAAAGTTGGCCTTGGATGTTTTTATGAGAGAACGTAGCTTTCTACTAGTGCTGATCAGAGATGCCTTCTCTTTATGGGATTTTGCTCTGTCGTGCAGTAGCTTCCTTCTTTTGTTATACAATTTGTTTATGGCTGGGGTCCACCAGACAGGACGCCTGCCCTTGTTGGAGAGGGTCTTGGTTTTATTTGGGATTGCATGATCCATGCATTCTTTGAGATGTCCGTAGAAAGCATTTGTGAAGGATTCTGCATTGTGGGATGTGGTTTCCACTGTCCCAGTGGGCTTAAAGGATACCATCTCAGTTTTAAGAAGTGTAAAGTCAGCTTTTGAGAAGTTTTTCACTGTAGTCTTTTGTGTTGGGGGTGGAGGTGGGATATGTATATCCAGGGTGATTAGTTTGTGGTCAGATCTCACTAGTGAAGGGTATACTTCCGGTGTGGAGCACTTTGTCCCCATGTTTGTGATGATCAGGGCTAGTATATTATCTCCCCTTGTGGGAGAGGTGACTAGCTGTTCCATTGCATTTGAATTTATGAATTCCAGGAACCTTTGGGCTAGGGTGTTTGGGTTAGAATAAGGCACCCAGTCTATGTTAGGGTAGTTGAAGTCTCCCAATATGATGGTGTTTGGTGAGACATTCATATCTTCCAATGTCTTCAAGGAAGCTGAGTGGGGTTCCTGAGATTGGGAGGGTGGTCTGTAACATGCTACCAGTTGTATAGCAGTTTTGCCTATGGTTAGTTGCACCAGGTTGGTCTCTGATGCTTCATGTGTTGCCACTAACCTGGAGGTGTGGGTGTCCTTGATGAATATGGACACTCCCCCTCGCTTTTTGGTTTGGCCCGAGTTTTGGGGCCGAAAAGCATGATACAACGTATAGCCTGGTAGCTCTGGGGTGCTGTCAGGAGCCTTGAACCAGGTTTCAGTTACTGCACAGACATTGATGTCCTCCATACTGAGGTGTGCTTCGGGAGCCTGCATCTTGAGATTTAGACTTCTGGCGTTGAGCAGCATTACCCTTAATTTTTTTCCATTTTTGTTTTCTAAGGAGGTGGGTTTGTCTTTTGACCCTAAACATGTTAATAAAATGCTGAGTTGAGTTAGTAAGCAAGGACAGAAGATACATTACGGTATGAACGCACAGACTGCAGTTATTGCATATGCAATATATATACAGGGAATTTATGAATGCACGATAATACCACTGCTGCATTCTGCACCTCAGCATGTATACAGCTGTCATGTCATGCACATCAGAAATGAACACGTTTTTGCAAATAAATGCCAGTGACACCCATAGGAAAGGGGTTTATCATCTATAACCATGTAAGAGATAAGTGTGCATAGTGATTTAAATGCTAAATGGCAATATAGCACTCAACATGTGCAATTGAGGAAAGATAACTCAGATCAGATGACACTTCATGATTTCAAGTTTTCCAATGGTAATTTGCAAACATCTAAGACATTGTTATACTGGGCATGCTCACATGGATTATAGGGAAGTAATATAACAGCAAATCAACAACACCAACACACAAGAAAGTGTGGTAACAGTGGACCAATGTCAGTTTCAGATGGTTGTCTGACAGCATGACATGCAGTAAGAAACTTTTTATGAAAGCGCTCATCTGCATTAAACTGTATAGTGTGATAAAAACAATTACAGTAATAAAGAAATGTCTGAATGAAGACATCCAATACAGAGCATAATTATTTTGGAAACAGGTAATACTTGTGAGCAATAAATGACATAATAAACGTTCTCATCATATAATTTCATGCAATGCCAGGACAGATATCAGAGAGATGCATAACAATCATGGATGCCACAGAAAATATGCATATTGGCTGTGTCAAGGAGACCGCCCTTGAAGGGCTTGCAGCACTTTCCTGTCATAAAATGTATGGATGCCCTGCCTTATAGGACACCAGTCTGAACAATGTGGCCCTCTGACTGTGCAGTAACTGTTGTCTGTGTGTAAGACACTGCTGTGTGACACAGTAGTCTGACAGACAGATGTAATTAGATTCAAACCCCTGCCTATCATACTAGGGTCTCTACAGACCTCTGTATTGACTGCATGTACCGCAGGAGATAGCAATGGAGGTGATCACACATAACAGAAATCAAAGTGTTGAGTAAAAATTAAGTTATGACTATAATATGAACAATCCAATTTAGTCAGAATGCTGAACAGGAGCTACACATATTACTGTCCACACAACAGTGAACAGTACAATATCAGTACTTCTTTGCCAAGGAAGTTGTTTCCATCATGTAGTATGTACACTGCCCCAGAACTGAATCACCTTCTATCTGTGTAGGTAGGCTATACAAGCCATTCAATGCATGTGGCACTGGAGCAGTCACAGTATGACATGCTCCCCAATAACCATTTTACTGCCATGCAATGAGAACCTGTGATGGCAGTTTATTGTCCAACATAAAAATGGATATGAATAACTAAATAACATTAATGTTTGTGTAATGTCAGTACATTCATATAATGCTGTCCTTTACAGGAACTGAGCAGCAAGCTATGTGACTGTACCAACTAATGGCATGTTGATGAACCTCAAGGACCACAGAAGATGTCTTAACACAAGTGTGGCACTCCTCTTGTGCTAGCAAACTGTATTATATGTATGTGTCATAAGCAATCTATTTGAGATAAAAGTGATGGTGAAGGCCTCTTCCACTGTAAATAGACACATTATACCTGTGGTGGATGCAATTCATACATTACAGTGTAAGGCCCAAGAATACTAACAATCACTGAATGTTTATGTTGAATATTTGAGCATTTGATCACAGAAAATACATAATATTGTAAAGAATGAATGTGCTACGGTAGAAGTGTCGCTACAGTTATGAGATATGTCAGCATGTCAGAGCATTACATCATATTATTGCTGTAAGGGATATGTGTGCCTGTGATTGCTGTAATACAGAATGTCATCTCATTCCCTCATGGCAGAGGATAAGGATTACTACATATGTTATATAAGGAAAATGTAATCACGTGTCACCATTAATCTGAAGAAAATCACTGCTGTGTGAGAAATTATCATAGCCTTTTGTAACAGGAATCAGCATCTATATGTGTACACAGCAGATGTGTTTGACACTGTTTATGACATGTACTGTCACAATAAAACTGAGACAATGTAGTTTGAGCAGTAATGGCTGGATTTGAACTAACTACCTAAGGCCACAACCTACAGATGAGTGCTCAAATCACAAGCACCTTACAACATATTGCAGTACAAATATAACAGTGCACAGCTGAACGGATGACATCAGATGTGCTGATTAACTGCATGTTTATGCTGAAAAGTGGTTGAAAGGAACAATAACACTGTACAGTTAAAGATCAGATATGTATATGAGGAATAGTATACACAGTACGAGGATGAAAGTCACACTTAAATTTGCACTCAAACATCATACCTATGTAGCAGCACAATATATAAAGCACAGTATCAAAAGTCATGCCACACAGGAGAAGTAACATTACAATCGTGAGATACTGCAGTTATGATAGCATTATGTAATCCTTGTATTGCCAAAAAGTTATTTTCCCTGGGGATCTTAGGATTTGGTAGTGTAGCACTGTGCCACTGTAAATACATCTCATAAGTGGAACTATATATAAAGGTGGTTATGAGGTAGCCAACAGTACATGACAGCAATCACAGTCATACTATTTAAGCAGGGATGGACTCTTGAACCAGCTACTTATCTAATTACACAACCTATACAGTCCATTAGCAGCAGCCAGCATCACAGAAGACTCCTGAGTACAAATTAGTCATACAGCATCTATAAAGGGATGACATCTGCAGTGTGGAAGTTGATTGCACAAAGCTGTGTAGGAGGACATGCTCACCTCACTCTATCCCCTTCCCCTACATACAAAAACACAAGTTCCAACATTGAACACTAAACCTTGTACCTATCAAGTTGCACAATCTAAAAAGCACAGTATGTGCTGCAAGTGCTACACAAGAAGTTTGATTGTTAATGGGAGACAGTGCATTTTGGATCTCATTAGAGTGTTGTAGAGAAGATGTTTCTGTGAAAAGTGGAATAAGGGATCTGTGTGCAAAAATAATTGTATTCTTCTCATGTGAGGTGAATGCAGCACCAAACATTACACACACAAATTTCTCATGTTGAGCATCAAGCCTCCTACCTATCGAGTTACACAATATAAAAAGCACAGTATTAGCCACATGCATCATAGGATAAGTCTGACTCTTTTAATAGGGAGAGAGTGCACTTTTGACAGGATGACCTCATCAGTGTGTTGCAGAATAGATGTTTCTATAAAAAGTGGGATAAGGGAACTTTGTGCAAGTTAAATATATTCCTCTCATGGGAAGTTGATAAAGCACTAAGCATTATACACACACATTTACAGTGCTGAACATCAAGCCTCCTACCTGTCTTGCTACATAACATGGAGAGCACAGTATTAGTTGCAAGTGCCAAAGGAGAAGGCAGACTCTTAAAGATAGAGAGTGCACTTTTACAGGATAATTGCATCAGTGTGTTGCAGACAGGATGTTTCTGTAAAAAGTGGGATAAGGAAGTTCTGTTTAAAGTTAAATGTATTTTCCTCATGGGAAATGGATACAGCACCAAGTATAACACACACACACACACACACACACACACACACACACACACACACACACACACACACACACACACACTTCTCAATTAACTTCCTACCTTTCTAGTTACACAATCATAGAGACCACAGTATCAGTTGCAAGTACCACAAGAGAAGTCTGAATGTACAGATGTGTAAAAACACATTTGCACTAGTTGAAAATCCACTGTTTGGAACAGATGGTGCTGTGCATCACAGATTTTGGAAAAAAAATCATATATTTGCACAGGACAATGTAACAGTACTGTGATTGTCCCCTGTAAATGCATACATCTCTATTAAGATTTAAATACTGTTCTTCATGTACATTGTGTTACTGTAAGGAGCAGGTACCTATGGGGTGCCAAAGAAATTCATAGATTCATAGACTGTTACTAGGCTAATGACCCAAGGGACCTTTCTAAGCCTAGCCAAGTTTTTCTGAAAGAATAATGATGTCCTGCATCTAAACAAGCCAATGAGGGCCAGACATTTATAAGCTGCCTCTGTCCATAATGGACATGGATGCCAGGCCCGGTGTAAATGTTATATTCCCCATCTGATTGTCTAGATTGTGCCTAAACTGGGTAATAGACAAACTCAGTTTCCCATGGATGGGAAGCCTTTTCTATAGGATGACCAGTATCTGATATGCATATCTGTCTCTCCAGCATGTTCTGTTGAAGTTACAAACAAAATTCAAGTCCCTAGACCTTGTAGTTCTGGTACTTTTTGAATTACGTATATGTAGGGGGTTCATAAGTGTGGGGTTTGCAGACATCTTGTAAGCCAGGAATAGATCACCCCTCAGCAATCTATAGAAGACTGAGTAGAGGGAAAGGGCTTTAAGGCACTCTGCATATGACAGTTTGTTACACCTTTCATTCTTTCTGTAATGAGCCTTTGAGGTCGCTCTAGTTGCTGCATATGCCTGGTCAGGTACATACCAAAGGGACCACTGTACTCTATGACTGGTTCTGATAATGGCAGAGTACAGTGAAATAATGACCTCTTTGGACCTAGATGCCATACCCTTACTTATAAACTGCAACATAAAAGGATTTCCTTACCACTGTGGCCATGAAGTGGTCAAAGGTAAAGCTACTGTCTATGTGCATACCCAGATCCCTGACCACTGGGTCGACTCCTAGGGGTGTATTATCAACATGGTAATTAGACAGGATGGCTGACTTCCCAAAGAGTACAATTATGCATTTCTTAGCATTGAGTTTAAGACCACGGCTTTGGCACCATGTATTAGTCAGAGACATATCTTCTTGAGGAATGCTAGTGTCTACATGTGAGCTGATGATAATCCCCAGCTTGCAATCATCTGCAGACTTAGTCAGCCATTAACCTTCAGCATTTGCTTGCAATTAGAGAAACATATGCCAAAAAGGAGCAGGCCCAATACCAGGACCCCGGGGACTCCACTAGTGAATGGCCTCTTGGTACAGGTGGCCTCACCTATTTTGACCTCCTGGGTCCTATCAGTGAGCCAGTTCACTATCCAGCAGGTGATAAAAGGGTTTATACCTAAATTAGTGAGCTTGTATATAATGCCTGAGTGGGGTATTGTATCACTTACCTTGGCCAGGCCAAGGTAAGCTGTGTGGACAGACTTACATTCATCCAATACTTTGGTGATCCTCTGAAAAAAATCCACCAGATTTAATAGGCATAATCTTGTTTCAACAAAGCCAAACTGTGATGGGTCCAGCATTTGCAGGTTACCTATGTCCTAATTTATCATGTTCATGATGATTCTTTTCATGGCCTTACATATGAGGCTGGTACGACTTATGGGCCTGTAGTTACCTGGAACAGTGGTTGGACCTCCTTTGTGCAGGAGAATGACTGCAGCCATCTTCTATTCCTTAACTACAAAACCTGACTGAAGACAACCAGTTAAAAAGTGATTCAAGTGGACCAGAGAGGTCATGTTTCATGCTATTTAATAAACATCCCAGGATGTTGTCAGGACCCACTGATGCAGTGCTTTTGGCCATGGAAAGTGCATTAATGTCCTGTTCTCTAGTAATGGTTGGGGGGATTGTATTATGTGATATTTCCTTTGGACTATTGGGGGGAGTGGGGGGGGGGTTGAGCTGAACCTGTTAGCCAAAAGGTTGGCAATGGCCTCCAGTTCAGTGTGGGTGATGCCATTTACAATAAGTTCTGCACATTGTGTATTTCCTCTGAGGTTATGGACATTACTTTAGAAAGCTTTGTGGTTGTTCTTTGCCTGAGAAGCTAATTCCGCTTCAAACTTTGAAGTATTAATTAACCTTTTAATTGTCTGTCTACATTCGTCAGGGGGCTTTTAGCATGTATGGCTTTGTTCCTGTTTGCTTGGCCAAATTTTTTTTTCTTTTGTTGTATAACCAATTGATAACGAGATTCCACTAGGGGGGCTTGTCTTTTGAGTTTGTCTTATTCTTAATACGAGTGGGCAGAGCTTGGTCTATGCAGCTATCAATATGGCTGTACAGAGATTTTGTAAATAGCTCAGTATATTCTATGGTACTTATTTGGTTTGCAGGTGCCTTATGGTCAGATCTGATGAGTGAATATACTACACTGGGTGAAGAATACTGGTCCCCTATGTTTGGCAGTGCAAGGTCAAGGATGATTGTATTCCTGGTAGGAGAATAGATCAACTGTTCCATGATGTTGGTATTAACAAAGTTTAGGAATCAATGAGTCTGTGCTTTGGTGTTGGATTCCCAATTTATAGAGGGGTAGTTGAGATCCCTCATGAATATCATATTGGGTTGAATGGTGAGGGACTCTTCTACATTCAATGAGGTGGTATGGGTTTCCTGTGATATACAGGGAGACCTATATGTTGCAGGGATATGGTATGGAACCCTGCTTATGGTGAGTTTCACATGTATGAGTTCCAGCGGGTTATGCACTTTAACTAGTTTGGATATGAGATTAGTCTTATAGGTTCATATGTGTTTACTAGGCTAATGGCCACAAGGGCCTTTTTAAGCCTAGCCATGCATCCCAAATGTCTGACAAGTCCTGATACCCATGATAAGTGTAAGCATGAGCCTGGGAGATGGACCATTTACAGGTTATCTCTGTATCTCTGTCCATTAGAGACATAGGTGCCAAACCAGGGATGAATTTCTAGTTTCCCATCCAATTGTCCAAGTTGCACTTGAATTGGATTAGGGAGGAACTCTGCTTCACATGGATAGGGAGCCTGTTCAATAGATGGGGCAGTCTCTGGGATATATACCTATCTCTCTGGCAGGTCCTATTTATATGACATGCAAGCTTTAAGTCTTTAGAATGAGTAATTCTGGTGCTGTTTGTTATGTGGATATGAAGGAGATCCATCAGAGTGGGACCTTGTATGCCAGGCATAGATCTCTCCTCAAAAGCCTGTAGGAGACGGAATACAGAGATAGGTCCTTGAGGTGGTCTGCATAGGGCATATTACTTATGTCCAGTATTCTTTTAGTGAGGAACTTCTGTAAATGTTCCAATTGCTGGATATGCCTGGTTAGGTACATATAAAAGTTGGCATTGTACTCAATGATAGGTCTAATGAATGCTGAATAGAGTGGAACAATGACTTCCTTGGACTTAGATGCTAAACCTTTTTTTATAAGTTGTACAACATAGAATGATTTCCTCACCACTGTAGACACACAATGATCAAAGGCTAGATTAATATGTGTGTCCCTAAGTCTTTGACTACTGGGTCAACTCTGAAGGGTATGTTTTCAATATGATAGTTACCAGGGATGAATGACTTCCCAAAGGATACAATTATAATTTCTTGGCATTTAGTTTCAGGCCATGGCTCTGACACCAGTTGTTTGTCTGTGTCAGCCCCTCCTGGAGAACATTTGTGTCAGTGTGAGATTCAATGACAACTCCTAATTTGCAATCATCTGCACATTTAGCCAACCAGAGACCACTGACATTGGTCTTGACTTCTAAGAAGTAAATACCAAAAATGAGCTGTCCAAAGACTGATCCCTGAGGGACACCACTTGTAAATGGCCTCTTTGTAGAGGTGAACTCCCTAATTCTAACTTCCTGGTTCCTGTCTGTGAGCCAGTTAGCTATACACTGGGTGACAATACAGGTTTTGAGCTTGTCAACAATACCTGAGTGGGGTATTGTGTCAAATGCCTTGGCCAGATCAAGGTAGACTTTGCCTTCATCCATTGCTTTGGTGACCTTCTCAAAGAAGTCCACCATGTTGAGTAGGCATGGTCTGCCCTTGACAAAACCAAACTGGGTTGGGTCCAGTGTCTGCAGGTTTACTATATCTCTGTTGATCATCTCCATGATAATTCTTTCCATGGCTTTACATATAAGACTAGTCAGACTTATGGATCTGTAGTTTCCAGGGTCTGTAGATGGCCCACCTTTGTGCAGAGTGATGATTGTTTCCTTTCTTCATTCATGAGACATGAAGCCTGTTTGGAGACTACAGTTAAATAGTAATTCCAGAGGCCCTGATAGGTCATGTTTCATGCTATTAAGAAGGCATCCTGGGATATCGTCTGGGCCCATTGATGCCGTGTTCTTGGTCTTAGAGAGAAGCATAAAGGACCTGTTCCCTAGTCATAGTAGGAGGAGTTATATTTGATGATATTTCCTGAGGGAAGGTTGAGGGGGAGAGAGGGGTAAAGTTGGAGCTGAATTTATCAGCCAGGGGATTTGCTATATCTTCTGGCTCAGTATAGGTGGCTCCATTTACAATGAGCTCTGCACACGTTTGTGCATTGCCTGAGGTTGTGGACATAGCTAAAGAATGCTTTGTGGTTATTCTTGGACTGGGAGGCCAAACTTACCTTAAATTTGGCTTTGGTAGACTTTATTTGTCCTCTGAGTTGTTTGTTTAATTTGATGAGATTGCTTTATCCTGCTGGGTGCTGCACCTCCTAATTTTGCCATGATTTTCTTCCTCCTATTATACAGACTATTGATTTTTGAGATGCCACCAGCATGGCTTGTTTTTTGAGTTAGTTCTGTTCTTCTTCCCGATGGGTACCAGATGCCTATATGCAGCTATTAACATGCTTGTACAGGGTTTATGTGAACAGTTCTGCATAGGCAGAAGTGGTCTCAGGGTTTATGGAGGCTTGAAATTTTGCCAGGATCTAACTTAATAGCAGGAGGTTAGCCTTAGAATAGTTCCTGAATATTCCAGGTTTAGTTGGGGGTCCCGGTTTTATTTTTATTTCAAAGTGGTGCATTTTGTGGTCTGACCTTACCAGGAAAGGCATTACAGTAGGAGGTGTGCAGCAGGCTCCCATATTAGTAAGGACCAGATCCAGTATAATTGCACCCCTGGTTGGTGCATTGACTATCTGGTCCAGGGAGTTTGTGTTTACAAAATCCAGGAATCTCTGTGCATGTACATTTGGTATCATATAGGATTCCCAGTTAATAGTGGGGTATTTAACGTCACCCATGAATATGGTATTGGATTGGATGGTTAGTGTCTCTAATAAGTTTAAATACATGGTATGGGTTTCTAGGATCATAGAGGGGGACCTATAGCTTGCAAGGAAGTCGTATTGAGTTTTACCTTTGGTGATTTGAACATGGATCATCTCACGTGCATTGTTCTGCTTGCCCAGCCTTGAAGTATATTTATTTTTGATGTAAATAGAGACACCTCCACTTTTAGTCCCTGCCTGTAAAGTAGCTGGCCTAAATGTGTGGAATGCATTATAACTTTGCATTGTTGGTGTGCTCCCTGTGGCCTTAAACCATGACTCAGTGACTGCAAAGACATCAGCATTTTCTAGGGTAAAGAACATTTCTAGGGAGTGGAATTTTTTGTTTAGACTCTTAATGCAGACTGACACTACTCCACCTTTAGTTCCCTCCTGTGCTGTATCTGGTCTAAAGGTGTGAAAGGCATTACAACATTGCATTGCTGGGATGCTCTCACTGACATTAAACCATGTCTCCATTACTACACAGATGTCTACACTTTCCAAGGAGAGAAATGCTTGCAGCAAGTATAGTTTCTTGTTAAGACTTCTAGCATTGAGCAGTACCACCTTCAGATATTATTTCATAGGTTCAAGTTAAGTTGGTAGGTTTATTAGTTTGCCATTGTCTAAAAAAGACATTATAGGGGTTGAAAAGGTCTTTGCCAATATCCAAAAGCATAGAGGGGATAAGCGCAGACCATCCTTGGCAAAGCAGCATGGTCTGTCAACCATATCCTCCCAGGCTGTCAAATATTGTAGCCCCCTGGATTGACACCAAAAGCTAAGTCAATTGCTAAAATTAATCATATTCTATTGGTAATGTGGCATCATCCTTGGGGAAGGTAGTATGCTGCTCAGTGTTAGGCTCGTGCCTGTATGAGCCACATAATCAGAGAGCTTGATTGTGTCATACTTCATATAGTCAAGGGAGGTATGTCTCAGGTCATTAACACCCACATGGACTTGGACAGAGTTATACTGGTAGCTGTGGTTCACTGACCTAAGTACCTGTGTGACTTGATGGATCCTAGCCCAGAAAAGCAGCTAACTGTGACTCTCTTTACTTAGTCTGGTGAGGGTGTCATCAGTGTGCTTCACTTTAGAATCCCCAATGGCAAAGAAGTTCGCTGAGTGCTGATTTGTCATAAGGGCTTAGCAGTGGAGGCATCGGATACAATGTTGCAATGTGTAGCTGTGGGTGGTGTTTTAACAGAGTGTTTAAGTATGGCTGAGGACCCATTCTTTGATTGTACTGTGCATGAGTAGTATACCACTGGATTATCAATCAAACTTTTCTAACATTTCATTCCATGATGATTGCACACTTGTCATGTCTCCTACTTACACAATGTGCATTGACAAAAACAGTTAAGTGCTGCATAGGGCAGTACACTGCAAGATAACAGTGATGGATTATGCATGAACAGATTAACCAAAATTGTAACACAGATGCAAGTGTAACCATTGGAGGGCAGACATACATTAACCAACTGAATTAATTGAGCAACACCTCCCTGAACTTAAGATAACATGTTGATAAAATTAATACAGACATACAAATGTTGTGCAACATAAAACAATCTTCTTCTTTCAGCTTTTCCTGATTAGGGGTCGCCACAGTGGATCGCCTGTCGGCTCATGACTGGCAGTGGAGTTATACGGTGTTGAGTTGCCAGCCCGGTGCCTAACCTTCCACAGAAGGCACACACTCACACCTAGAGCCAATTTAGAGTGTCCAAACAAACCTACAGCATGTCTTTGGGATGTGGGAGGAAATTGGAGCACCAGTAAGAAACCCACATGACCACAGAGAGGACATGCAGACTCCGCACAAAAGGCACCCCAGCCGAGGATCGAACCGGAGGACCTCTTGCTGTGAGGCGGCAACACTAACTGCTGTACCAACACGGCCATCCTGTGCAACCTAAAACAATAATTATTTGATATTCTTTTTTTCTTTTAATTTATTTACTCTCTGCTAGAAGCGCAGCACTGCCAAGCTGAATTGCGCTGTTAATGTCAAAGTGTAATAGCATGTGTAATCATATCCTGAAGTGCTGAGCTTAGAATGGAAATTAGTAGTACTCTGTGTTGCTCTGTCCTAACTTTCACACAAAAATCTGTACAAGACATGCTTCACAATAGGGAACAGACACATTAATATAACCACAGGACAATGATGCGTTAAGGAAAGGTATAGCCAACATGTATAGCCACAGGAGTCCAACAAAATATTCTAAAACATTTTTTTCATCCATCTGGATTCAAATCTGTACAGCATTACAAAAAAAAACATTTAAACCTGAGTATTATCTAAGCACAGCACATAAGAAGTCATATTTCTGTTAATTCACATTTAATAGCAGATTTCAGCAAACTTGAATGTATCTACTCATTTCCATTACCCTATTAGCACTGTAATATTTACATCCAACTCTTCAACTTGTTGAAATGTACATCAAACTAAATAAACACAACTAAGCATAGAGGTGCAAACTGTAACAGAGTAATGTGGCTGAAGGCAATAAAATCCTAAGATATTGCCATAAGCTATGTGCTTCCATTTAGACTCAGTTGCCATTTGTTGCTCAGTAGCAGATATTGTGCAAATGCAGACTATGAAAATAATGATACAGAAGGGATAGGATACATCAACAGGGTGAGATGGAAGCAGGGACAATGCAGCTTATGACAGATGAAGGATAATTGTGGATCACGACAATATGTAGCCAACAGGTACACATAAAATAGTGTACCCAAAACAATCAGCAACACTTAGCTAATGGCTGGATTAGACCCCTTGCACTAGTCAAGAATCTGTTGATGCATGTGAACATTAGCTTATTACACCACAAAGGAATCACTACTGCATACTATTTACCTAACACATCTGTATGGTGTGTTACTCCTACTTATTAAATCATTAATCTGTCATGCTCTGTACAATAAAGTGCTTTCTATAGGGACAAATAAGGGGTAGGAGAGTGCAACAAACATAGAAACATAAGCAGGATAAGGTTGGCTTAATAAGTCTCCCTGTCGGGTCAGCAGTGTTTTTGCAAATGATGTCTTGCTGCACTATTCAAATGGTATGTTAATAAAATGTATATGGATAGAAATACAGATGCTTGCAGCTAAATATATGGCAGGAATATGAAATTTCATGAATACATAAATTGAACTACAGCTGTATTTGAACCCATGACACCATGCAAAAACAGTAGTCTACAAACATGGCAACTATCTGAACACGCTGCATATGAATTTCTACTTTATAACATCCAGCAGCCTAAGAAATGAACTGTTTCAGAGTACTGCCTTTACTCTGAATTTCCACAGCACAATAGATTTAAGCACATTTGTGCAGAGCACTTTAGACTACATTGAAATCATCATATTTTTGCTATAAGAAGTTAAACAGCATTCACCACCACTCAGCATTGTTGCACTATTTCAACCTCTGTGCAAATGTCTTGGAATAAAGTGAAGCCTTTTTCACAGGGCATTTCTGGTTATATGTGTTGTGTCTGAATCTATTTTTGACCAAATTAAATGTATGATAATGGGGTGGATAGAGCAGTGGTGAAAATGGGGTTGGTAAGCAGAGGGTACGATGTAGAAAAGAACATAAAATTTTGCAGCAGGGTGGTGGGAGAGCACCATATCTATCCACTTCTTTGCAACATAAATGCATAATTGCACACTCAGTTTCATCACTTTCGCATGCCACCACACCAGTGATAGGGAGACAACAATAGAAAGATGTTGTACAGCCAATTAGAAAATTATCATGTCTGTCAAAATTACACATAGTTGAAGTGGACAGCTAAGCATGGATGCAATTTTTGGGGGGACGTGCCCATTGTGTGGGTGGGAGGAATGTTGTGGAAGGTGCTTAGGAATGAGAGGGTCAGGTCAGCAGGGTAGGTTAGGAAGTATGCACATACATACTGGACATGCAAGCTATACATGGATGGTGTTGGAGACAAAAGGTTGGGGGAACACCATGACTGGGGATAGGTAGGGGACATTGGAGGTGCACCCACATCCAGAATAAAAACAGTGAGAATCTTGTCCTCACTCTCATCACTGTCTTCAGTATCAGCTCCCTAGGTTAATGTTAAAAGTGGCATAATTTTATCAACCTGACATAGGACCTTTTCAACATTGCCAATACATGTACCAAGGCTGTTTTCTATGATATCCTCTACCAGCCCTGACACCTCCTGCCGGGTGTCAAAATTGCACCTCCACTGGTACTGCTCCTGGTGGGTACGACTGCATTAGCAACTAGGACAGGTGGAGCAGATAGGGCATGGGTTGTGGAGGCAGCACTGACAGGCTGTGAATCCAAAATGCTGGGTGTATGCCTGCCATCTATGGAGGTATGATGGGCCGAGCCTCAGTGCTTGGTCTTCCTCTCTGTGCTGCTGGTCATTTTGTTTTCAACAGCAAGGTATGCAGACAGAAGAATGTTAATAAATTGTACCCTCCCCCCAACAAAAATTGAGAGATAGGGTAGGAAAGACAAAAAAATAATTAGATTCATGGTATGTCACATTAGTTTATTTATTCAATACAAGACAATACATATACAATTATAATAATGTAGCATTGTACACCTTTGCTAGATCCATATATGAAGTTAAGGTATGAATGTGTCACAAAATAGAGAAATATCACAAATAGGATTTGAGAAACAGCAATCTTTATTTCCCTGTGATGGATAAGATATATGCATTCAAATGTAATAATTGCAATCACCATATTTGAATTGTTCCTGACATTACTGTTGTTAATATTTTAGAAGTACTACCCTGTAATAGAAAACAACTGCTGATTCTGGGTTTTGGACCCACACACAATTAAGCTGGAGTTTTCATTGCTTAATGCAACCAGTAAACGTTATTGTGGAACACATGCATGCATGATTTCAAGATTAAGGTATGCCTGCTCAAGATTATAGTGACTGAGAGATTGAAAATCATTTTCTGGCTTAAATGTGGACCAGAGTTATACTAATCCTATGCCTCTCTGAGGTGAATTAATCTCTTCTGGTGCCCCTTATGGTTTGTGGCTATTTCCTCTGCAGATGTATAATACAAAAAGAAAGGAATATAAATGAAAACATAATGATTAATTGTTGGTTGGCTGGCTAGATATTTAACACCATGTGGTAGACAGGTAATGGGTCAGCATACCTACACAATGTAGAAGTGTCCACAGTTCTATATTCAGCCTGCCATTGGTATAGGAGGCTCTGCTTGCAATTCTTAAGGTCACTATAGTGGAAATGCCATTGCTCCCCATTGCATGGAAAGCCAGTTTCACTGGAGACAGCTTTGGCTGAGTTATTCCAAGCCTCAACCTTATACTGAAACCTGGTATAATCCTTCTGTAGCAGCCTGTGCTGCAGCACTTAACAAGGATATCCGGGACTCCTCAATATCCCACATTTCTCCCCTAAATTTAGCACAATTCTCTCCATTTCCAGCCATGTTTGCAAAAGTCAAGCTAAAAAGGTATGTCTGAATTGGTGCTGAATTCTGATTTCACGTGTAACTGTGTGAAAACAGATGCATATTAAAAAATTGGATATTGAAAATAATTGAACTGTAATCTTTAAACAGGATTTGAAAAATGCATCATGTGCCTTAATTCAATTCTCAATTTGTGCCACACAGTTGGACATCTGTCAGGTGCATTCTCTGCAGTCTTTACTATCCATGGTGCTGAGTGCTGCACAATGATGCCATGTTTATCTGCACTACATAAGGCAGCCTAAACTAAATTTTTCACTTTCTTCCTTAGGCAGTGAATTGCCTTTGATCATTGCAGAGTGGAGGGAAAATGGAAAAGGCGCTAGAAAAAAATATATAAGAGAGAAAAAAGCTGACCATAAATTCAACAGTAAATGAATCTGTATATATAGCAATGATCACAGCAAGAAGTACATTCAAATGACACATTCATCCTTTTCACATCTCATTGCAATATCAGAATGTACTTTGTGGGACACATTATCAGACTTGTAGTTAATGACAAATAACATGCAAGATGGACAAACAATAGCTTGCATATAGTTAGCAATACTGACAGTTGATTTTTAAAGAAAAACACGATATCACAAAATGTGATTAAATGTGTACTCAGACCATACTCTGTAACATTATCATTTAAATGGGTATGAAACATGCATCAACTGTCCTTTTCTCTAAGCTCACTGCACTTACACCTTGGGCCACAGAGCAAGGTAACTGACAGGTGTTTTTTCTTCACTGAGGACTATCCAGAGTACTGATGGCTGAACAATGCCACCAGGCTGGTTTGGGCTGCATTTGGCAGCCTATACTAAAGTTTTCACCTTTTTCCTTAACTCATTCCCTCCAGGAGAGCTATTTTGAGTGTGCACTTTTAACTCCCAGTGGGTGTGGCTTCAGCCTTTAAAAAATTAAGTTATCACCTTACAGTACTAACAAATAGTCACTGACAGAGGTCATATATCAATGCAGTTGTGTTTGCCAACATGTATGCTTCAAGATAAAATATTCTGATACCTTGTATGTAGCATGGTTTTGGAATTATTAATGCAAATTTGAACAGGCAATATTTGACGCCTAGAGGAGCAGTAGGAGGTAACTGTAGAAACGCCTGGAGACATCACTCGGCTGTAATGAGTAGTAAAAGCTCATTTCATGCTGTCAAGTGGCATGCAAATGTAGAAAGCAATATTTATCAAAAGCATTCACAAAAATTGTTTTGGATAACAATTTGAAAGAACATTAAATAAATCACTGTGTATCTCTAGCAATGAGTGTTACTACTACTACTGCATTACACTGACACATTCTGTCTTCTCAGATCTGTTTGTCACATCACTACTATTACGTATGTCTCACAATATCTGGACTTATTACGTATGTCTCACAATATCTGGACTTATTACGTATGTCTCACAATATCTGGACTTTAGCTCATGCCATAGGAATGGAAAAAGGGGCAGGAAACGCAGAAATGCTTTCATTTTTCATGCAACATACACAATTAACATTGGCACCATTTCAAATAACATCTGTCGTTCAGTTTTAGTCAATACTGACCTTAATTGAGTTTCCCACATCCACATTCATACACCAAAATAAGTGTCAAGATTTATTATGACCTCCCAATAGTAAAATGATCTGTGAATGGGTTTCATACTTTTCTCTGAGCTGAATGCATTTACACATTATGACACAGAGATCTTCTTCTTTTGGGTTTTTTTCCCGGTTAGGGGTCACCACAGTGGATCACCTGTCTGCTCATGATTGGCAGTGGAGTGTTTACTGTGTCAAGTTGCCAGCCCAGCACTTAACCTTCTACAGAAGGCGTACACATGCATGCACTCACACCTAGGGCCAATTTAGAGTGTCCAATCCACCTACAGCATGTCTTTGGGAGGAAACCAGAACACCCAGAGAAAACCCACACAGCCACAGGGAGGACATGCAGACTTCACACAGAAGGCACCCCAGCAGAGGATCAAACCGGAGAACCTCTTGCTATGAGGCAGCAATGCTAACCACTGCACCACCGGATATTTGAATGGAAACCTGAATTTCTTCAATTAGTACTGTCCAGAGTAATGATGAAAGCACACCAATACAAATGCAATCTAAATGGTGCTATTGATGACATTCCAAATTAAAACAATCAGTTTTTACCTTGGGAAGTTAATCACCATTCACTGCTACTGACTGCTGCCAGTCAATGGAGCACAATGCCAAATGACATGCAAGCAGTCAAGAAAAAAAGACACAGTTTGAAATAAGCACTTCAAATGTACATTTCTGATGTTTAATCAACTTTATCTTTTAAAAGGAACCTGTATAGATGTGAACCATCAAACCAGGGTATTAAGAACAATCATTTAAAATTATTTTCCATATTTGCTACAGACAGCAACATATTAGAAGAAAAGTGTTTAGATGTACTCAGAATGTGACATTGTATCAAGTCATATTGAAAGAATAACAGAAAAATTATGAAAGTTGTCCTTTGTCATTTGTCAATAAATGTCTGGATGACTGGGATATTGCCAAAAGTTAGGATAAATATATACTCACACAATATTAAACAAAGAGTGCAAACACTGCAGGATAATTCCTTTCTTTCTTTATGGTGCCCCATTCCCTTATCTATGCTTTCCTAAGAGAAATGCTGTTTCATTTTTATTGCATATGTTGTCTGTATCAATGCTCAATCCCTTGCATATGCACAGTAACTGTGGTCATTAAAACAACATATGAATGTTGGGGATGTTGCTCTCCTAACTTAAATAATGTACTTTCAGACTTTTTGGTAAGTCTCTTCTCCCTCACCCTTAGTAAGTGCACATCAAAAAAGGGAGACTGTGAAGCACGATTGTTCCTGCAGTCAGACTAATAATAGACATGTACAGGCCATTAGCAGGCAACACTTCTTAGTGCTCACCCTTGCAGTGCTACGTCATGTACATGACATTGTGTAGTTCTTTACATGATGTGTACTTTCCCTGCACTTAGTGCAGATTGTAGGAATTCAGGAATTCTAATGATTTTATACAAAATTTCCATGCTTACAGTGTTTACAGGCCTGACTGATATAAAGGTAATTGTGCAGCTTATGTACATAGTGAGGAGACTGGATCCAGAGAGCTCAATATTGCTAAATACACACAACTTTTCAAAAATGATCTACATTCTACATTGCTTTATTGTCATGGTATGTTGCTATTTCTTACATAATGCTTTTTGTGTAACATGAAAGGTAAATTGCAAAGCCCATTACAAACCATTTATTTATATATTTTTTCTTTATCCTTTACTGTTGACAAAGCCCATGTGTATTAGTTATGTCTGCATTACAAAAGCTGTGCTGCAGAATGTTACTTGAACTATATTTTGTAGGGCAAGTGATATGATAACCTCTGCATGCTGTATGTCAGCTGCAGTTGCATGTGAATAGGTGGCTATGGGAGGTGGTCCTGCTACTGGACTGCCACTAACTGAAAGAGTGGAGTTCCTGTACACTGTCAGATCCAGATACAACAATACAGCAGGGGGTTCATATAGAATCCCTGATGTCGGTGCTGATACAGACAACCGAGCCAGTGTGTCTCAAGCAGAACTTTGAGGTATGCAACATACAGGTGTCATTGTTATATCTTTATATTTGCATATCTTATATGCCTGAGAGCCAGCAATAAGTGTGAGTCAGATGACACAGTAATAGAGAGAGCTACAGGATGGTGTTGGGGAGAATTCATTTGGTCAGTAGATTTTTGTAGGAGAACATTCTTCTGCACATGTAAAGGGGATTGTTCACTGCTTCTTTTTTCATATGCATTGAGATACTTATCAGCCTTCTTTCCCTTCCCTTTCTTATATACAGTGACCTCTGGATTGCAGGCTACAAGACCACCTGCACATAGTAAATGCACCTTTGGTTATTATTACTGTATATAGGATATATTCAGGTGAAACTGAGAGTGACATTTAAGCTGCTTTACCAACTACTATAGCTTAACATACCTTCCATATAAGAATTTTTTTTATCAATTTAATTTTCTATTTCTCTTCTTATTGCTTTTATTGATTGTTATCAGAGGTGATTCTGACAGTGGAGCTGTGGAACTCCTGCCACCTGGTGTCAGAGTATTGCATCCTCTGATGATGATGGCAGCAATAAAGAGACACAGTCTGAGGGTGCAGAGGGTCAGTCTGACACATCTCCTGCCCATATTTCAGACAGTGTCAGTATCCCTTCACCCACCCATGACATAGAGACCTCTGATATAGGACAGGTTGAGAGTGACACAGTTGGTCAGGTTAGTGTGGTTACTCCATTTGCAGAGCTAGTAGAGTCTCCCTGTAGCCATTGCGAGGTTGAGCTGGCACACTGGAGGGTTGGTAGGGGTGCTCAAAGGAGTCCTGCAGTACGTCCTCCTCCTGAAGCTTGTGTATCATTAGTTGCCACCAGACATATGTGTAGGGCTGTAGTGGAGTCACTAGACATGTTCCACCAGGACCTCAGAAGATATAGCACGAGTTCTAAATATCATGCTTTCTGACATGTGTGACTCCTGAATCATGTGGGCCACTCCTTGGACAGGATGAATGACACACTGGATTGGGTAGTATCTGTAATAGAATATCTGATGGGGAAGGGTAGATATCCATATGGTTAGAGAGATGCTACATCTGGAGTGAGCAGACACAGCTATGCAAGATTCTGCTTCCACAGTGACACTACTTCCAGTGGTCTGTCAGTGATTGCAGTGTCCACACTGAGAGGTGGTAGGCTACAGGTCATGGTCCTGAAAATAGCTGTGAGGAAAGCTTATCCAGTAGACACTATTCAAATTCAAGTATGACCTGACATTTAGCCAGGACTGTGGAAGTAGAAGTGCAACTCCTGGAAGGGGTGATTCTTGTGGTCAGGGCAATGATGCTGAGCTGACTACTCTACCATGTACAGCTCACATCTGCCTGAGATACCAGGACTTGCATGATTGTATTCATGCAGACTCGGGAGCATTGGGAAAAAAAATCACTTGCCCGTACCACCTCACACACATGCAAGCTATCTAATCAGTACTGTTGAGTACTCTACATCTGTTGTTATTGGCTCTGAACACTGTATACTCTGATAAGTACATGTGTTTCTTACTTGCACTCACTCATTTCTTTGGTGTCAGTCTTGCCTTCCTAGCACCCCTCCCCCACCTTGTGTAAATGGTGACATCTGTACCCTGACATTTGAACATGTCTTTGTGACTTAGGGTTTCATATATGCTGGATGCACATAGTGGATAGCTAATGTTTGCTTTCTCACAACCTTACATTTATTAATATGTATTGCAGAAGAAAATGTATTGATTTATTGTTCCTTTGTGAACAACTGGATATATAATTGTTGACCCTCAGTGTAGTTCAGTTAGTATTGTAAGTATTGCAGCAGAGGCAGTAGGTACTTCAGTCTTATAGTTGTGCAAATGAGGATATAATTGATATGTTCCATGTTTTAGACACTGGTTAATTGAAATGCCTTATGTACAGTATTGGTCAGAATATATACCTGTATACTGCCAAATTCAGACATAGGTGATATTACTGACGTAGAAGTTCACACCTCAGACAAATGCTCTGCTGTGGGGCATATATATAGGTTCATAGGTTCATACTAGGCTATCTGCCCTGGGGCAATTATAAGCCTAGCCCGATTCTGTATGGCTTAGGCCACCCCTTGATTTGAGTATACTGTGCCCTTTTTAAGGTTTAGTTTACTGTGCCTCTGTCTAATAGTGACACGGGTGGTATGCAACTGAGTAGAGCTGGAGTTTTTTTAACTGAGCAGCATATGGCATCTGTTTGAGACCCTTGATCCTCTTGGTGAGATACTTTTGGGGTCTTTCTAATTGCTGCAGGTGTCGGGTAAGGTACATCCCAAAAGGGGCATTGTATTCTATGATGGGCCTGATGAGGGATGAATAAAGGGGCATGATTACCTCTCTTGATCTAGATGTGAAACCCTTCGTGATGAGGTGGGCTATGTAGAAGGTCTTTCTAACCACTTTGGCAATGTGGTTTTCAAAGGAGAGATTGCTATCAACTTGGGTCACCAGGTCCCTAATAACTTTCTCTGTACTTAATGGGTTTCCACCTATGTGGTAATTTGTGGGCACATTGTTTTTGCCAAAGGGTATGACTATACATTTTTTGGCATTTAGCTTTAAACCATGGCGCTGGCACCAGTTATCTGTCTCTGTGAGACCTTTTTGAAGGATGTTTGTGTCAGCTGGAGAGTTGATTATGGCACCCAGTTTGCAGTTGTCTGCGAACTTGGTGAGCCATAGTTCTCCCATGTTTGCCTGTACCTCGGAAAAGTATTCACCGAACAAGAGTGGTCCCAGGACAGAACTCTGTGGGACGCCACTTGTGACCGGTTTCGAGTCTGACATGTCTCCAGCAACTCTCACTCTGTGGGTTCTGTCTTTGAGCCAGTTTGCGACCCATCTTGTGACATAGGGGTTTATATTTAAGCTGGATAGCTTACCTATGATGCCCGAGTGGGGTATTGTGTCAAATGCCTTTGCAAGGTCCAGATAGGCTGTGTGGACTACCTTCCCTTCATCTATGGCTTTGGTGACTGTTTTGAAGAAGGCAATCAGGTTCAAAAGGCAGGATCTGCCCTTGACAAAGCCGAACTGGGGAGGATCTAGTGTCTGTAAGTCCCCAATGTCTTTGTTTATGAGCTCCATGATGATCCTCTCCATAGCCTTGCAGACTAAGCTAGTCAGGCTTATAGGGCGATAGTTTCCAGGGTCCGTAGAGGCTCCACCTTTGTGGAGTGGGACCACTGTTGCTGTACGCCATTCTGTGGGCACATATCCTGTAGTGAGGCTGAGACTGTATAGCTGTTTTATTTGAGGGATTAGTTCCTCTTGGAGTTCATGTAGGACACAACCTGGGACGCCATCTGGTCCCATGGAAGCAGTGTTTTTGCTTTGGAGAGGGCAGCCTTCACCTGAGCATCAGAGATGTTTGGGAGGCAGCCCTCTGCTGGGATAGATACTTGCTCTTTTGGGGGAGGGGTGGAGAAGTTTGCACTGAACCTGTCTGCCAGGATATTGGCGATGTCTGTGGGTTCAGTGTATTTTTTGTCATTTAGAATCAACTCAGAACAAGTCTGGGAGTTGCATCCCAGGTTTCTAACATAACTGAAAAAAGCCTTATGATTGTCTTTGGTGTCCTGTGCAATTTTTCTCTCGAAGCTGGCCTTGGAGGATTTTATGAGGGATCATAATTTTTTGCTGGTACTGATCAGAGATGCCTTCCCTATTAGGGATTTTGCTCTATCATGCAGTAGCTTCCTCCTTCTGTTGTACAGTTTATTTATGGCAGGGGTCCATCAGACTGGACGCCTGCCTTTGGATGATTGGGTCTTGGTTTTGTTTGGGATAGCATGATCCATGCATTCCTGGAGATGTCCGTAGAATGCGTTTATATAGGATTCTGCAGTATGGGCTGTAGTTTTCACTGGCCCTGGGGCCTTGAAGGATTCCACTTCGGTTTTGAGAAGTTAGAAGTTCGCTTTTGAGAAGTTTTTCACTGTGCTTTTCTGGGCTGGGGGTGGGATTGGGATGTGGACATCCAGTGAAATTAGTTTATGGTCTGATCTTACCAATGAGGGATATACTTTTAGTGTGGAGCATAGAGTCCCCATGTTGGTAATGATCAGGTCTAGTATGTTGTCCCCTCTTGTGGGAGTGGTGACTAGTTGTTCCATAGCATTTGAGTTTATAATTTCCAGGAACCTTTGGGATAAGATGCTGGGGCTTGAGTAGTGCTCCCAGTCAATGGTTGGGTAGTTGAAGTCGCCCAATATAATGGTGTTCGGAGAGATCTTCATGTTCTCCAATGTTTTCAGGAAAGCCGAGTGGGATTCCTGACTTTGAGAGGTTGGTCTGTAGGATGCTATAAACTGAAAAGCAGTCTTGCCCACTGTTAGTTGCACATGGATGGTCTCCGATACTTCGTGCAATGACACTAACCTGGAGGTGTGGATATCCTTGATAAATATTGAAACTCCCCCTCCTTTTGTGGTTCAGTCCGGGTTTTGGGGCCAAAAAGCATGATATGAGGTATAGCCTGGTAGTGCTGGGGTGCTCTCTGGAGCCTTGAACCAGGTTTCTGTCACTGCACAGATATCGATGTTCTCCATACTGAGGAGATCTTCGAGTGCGTGCATCTTGAGGTTAAGACTTCTGGCATTTAGCAGCATTACCCTTAGTTTCTTGTTCCTTGTGCTGTCTATGGGGGTGGGTTTGACTTTTGAGCCTTGCCTAAAAGAGGCACTATGGGGGTGGCAAGAGCCTTTGCCAATATCCAAAAGCCCAGTGGTGACAGGTGCAAACCGTCCCTAGAGAAGCAACGTGGCTTGTCGAGCATGTCATCCCAGGCTGACAGACACTGGATCCCCTTTGAATGACACCAAAATTTTAGCCAATTGTAAAAATCGATCATTTTGTCTTTGTACTGTGGCATCATTCTAGGTGAGGGTAAGATGCTGCTCAAGGTCAGAGTCATACCAGCCTGGGCTACATGATCAGAGAGCTCCTCTATGTCTCTTTTCATGTAGTCCAGGGAGGTACATCTCAGGTCATTTACACCAGCATGTACAATGACTGAGTCATATTTGTATTTGCTTTGGAGTGACCTGAGTGCTTGCATTATGTGGCGGATCCTAGCACCCGACAGGCAGCTCACCGTGACCTTCTCTTTATTCAGCCTGGTGAGCGGGATGTCAGTGTGTCTGACAATAGAGTCACCTATTACAAGAGTATCAGGTGTGTTATTCAGCCTTAAGGGCTGTGGCTACTTGGCACACTGACTTTGTGGGTTATGTGTTGTGTGTGTTTTGTTTTTAGGTAGCGTTTGCTTGGATGTATGCTTTGGAGGTCTCTGTTGCTTAGGTAGATTTTTATTTAGAGCCTCCGAGTATGTTTTTGTGTATTTATGTATTTGGTTCGCTGATGTGGTGGGACTATGTGATACTGGAATTGTGTTGTGTGAGGTTACCTTCTCCTCCTGACTGGTTACACCAGTTTTGAGATGAGAGAGCTCAGCCTCCAGTTTGGCTAAATAGTTGCATCTCTCACATATATTTGAACCTGTTTGGAGGAGGAGAGGGTTGTCCGTGTACATGAGACAGTTGTAACATTGCCTCAAAATTCCCAGATTCACCAACTGGACTGGAGAGGAAACCACTGACTGACCTTTGGACATGCTAGAGTAATATAGGGAAACTGAATTTAATATGGATCAATAGAGGACAGGGTAATCGTAGAGAATATAAGAGTAAGTAGTGCTTATGGTTTAATAGTGCTAACTTGTAGGATTACTTAATTGGACCAGTGAAGGGCCTTAGAATGAGAATATGGTGTTTAAATTGAGAGATAGAGCAGTTCTAAGGGAAAAAGTGAAGAGCAGACTTTGTGGAGCCAGGAATAGTTTAAACCCAATTAGGCGGCGCTGCCCGCTGTTGCCCTATGCACAAAAACGCACAAAACCACGCAAAAGAGGGTTTTAAGAGAGGAAGATGAAGGAGTTTTGGAATTGACCCAAAATGGCCAATAAAACTACAGTTTCAAGTCAGTAACCACTCCCACAGGGGCAGGCAGGCTGCTCAATGTTCTTCACTGCCACTGATCAACAGAGAGACTTCCCTTAGCCCAAGCAAAAAATGGCCTCACAAAAACTTAGAAACAGTTCAAGAACAGCAAGCTTGTAACTGAACTTTTTTAAATCTCAGAAAAGTGGGAAAAAAGCAAGATTGTTTTGTTTTTTTGTTTTTTTCAGAGATAGCAGAGGTGCACAAGTATCAACAAGTTATAACATTGCAGTAAATGACCCCACACAAGAGTGCTAGGCCAAAGACAGATAAAATGCAAGTTATGAGAAAAAAAACTATTTTAAAAATAAGTGCAAACAGGAAATTCAGTAAACAGCTCTAGGTTGTGCTCTAAATACAGTTACTAATGCAGAAATCAAGTTTAACAAGCCAGAAAATGCTCAAAATAGGCGGCTATGCAGAAAAACTTAGCAAACAGAGGAAAAATACTTAAAATCTCAAAAGTGGCTCTTTTCTTCTCTCAGCATCTTCTCCTCTTGGTGGGTGCTTCACCAACAGCCAACAAGCCTGAAAATATGCAAAAACCACGAGGCAACCAGGTTTTAAGAGAGGAAGATGAAGGAGTTTTGGAATTGACCCAAAATGGCCAATAAAACTACAGTTTCAAGTCAGTAACCACTCCCACAGGGGCAGGTAGGCTGCTCAATGTTTTTCACTGCCACTGATCAACAGAGAGACTTCCCTTTAGCCCAAGCAAAAAATGGCCTCACAGAAACGTACAAACAGTTCAAGAACAGCAAGCCTGTAACTGAACTTTTTTAAATCTCAGAAAAGTGGGAAAAAAGCAGGATTTTTTTTTTTTGTTTTTTTGTTTTTTTCAGAGATAGCAGAGGTTCACAAGTATTAACAAGTTATAACAGTGCAGTAAATGACCCCACACAAGAGTGCTAGGCCAAAGACAGATAAAATGCAAGTTTTGAGAAAAAAACGATTTTAAAAATAAGTGCAAACAGGAAATTCATTAAACAGCTCTAGGTTGTGTTCTAAATACAGTTACTAATGGAGAAATCAAGTTTAACAAACCAGAAAATGCTCAAAATAGGAGGCTATGCAGAAAAACTTAGCAAATAAACAGAGGAAAAATACTTAAAGTCTCAAAAGTGGCTCCTTTCTTCTCTCAGCATTTTCTCCTCTTGGTGAGTGCTTCACCAACAGCCAACAAGCCTAAAAAGCCACCAAAACCACAAGGCAACCAGGTTTTAAGTGAGGAAGATGAAGGAGTTTTGGAATTGACCCAAAATGGCCAATAAAACTACAGTTTCAAGTCAGTAACCACTCCCACAGGGGCAGGCAGGCTGCTCAATGTTTTTCACTGCCACTGATCAACAGAGAGACTTTCCTTTAGCCCAAGCAAAAAATGGCCTCACAGAAACTTACAAACAGTTCAAGAACATCACGCCTGTAACTGAACCTTCTTAAATCTCAGAAAAGTGGGAAAAAAGCAAGATTTTTTTTGTTTTTTTGTTTTATCAGAGATAGCAGAGGTTCACAAGTATATATTTTGCCACATGGGAGTACTTTGTCAAGTAACCTTCTTATTTTTGTTACAGGTTCAACACGTATCTTGTCATTACCACAGGTAACAATTGTGGCCTTGGGGGCTATCCCTGTCTGATGCTATTGAAACACAGACATTACATGGTTAACTAGGTTTGTGGATTTTGACAGGCAACAGTTTTCCTATATGCATATGTGTGGGATTGACCTACCTAGTGACTGTGCGTGCTATCCTCTGCTTCTTAGCCAGAGCCATGGCATATGTGCATGTCCCAGTTTGTCAGCACCATCTGCAAGTGATGACTCTCCCTTAGACTCCTCATTTGTATCTAATGCTGCTGCTACTGGTCTTGCATGTGGTAGTTGAAACTGTGATCCTGCCCCTTGCTGTCCCTGTTGAAGTTGCTTCATGAGAATCATATTATATAACATGCAAACAAACTTCAATTATTTTGGCAGAGGTGTTAGGGTCATACTGCAGTGCACATCCTGTGATGGCACCAGAACCTTGATTTGAGCAATACAAACACATGTTCTATAATAATCCTAGTTTGAGTTGTGCAATATGTGCAGATTGTTTTTCAAAATAATGTTTTAATGCAATTTCTGAGCATAGTCAACAATGGAATTTTTAATGTGTTTTCATATACTAAAGTTTGTAGAAGTGGCAGGTAGTAAAACAGACAGGAAGAATTACATTATAGAGAATACCTCTTTGTGTTATTAATATGTACTAAAAAGCACACAAATGTAAATTATAAAACAAGTGACACAATTTTTTGAAAGCTTTTAATGTCTTTTTATGAAGATTTGTATTAGTGAATAATTTCTGCATACTTAATGAAATGTAGTTTTAGGGGTTTGAATTGGTTTGAGAAAGTTATGTGATTCACAGGATCATATACGACAGGATGTCCAATGCAATCTTAACAGAGGCCATGTGTATTTTGCCAATAACCATCCTTAGGATTTACCACCTTTTTCATTGAGAATGATGCTTATAGTTCGAATGAAATTTAGTGGACACATCCAGTCATCCAAGGTACATTTGAAGAATGACAAGGAATCATATTTCTTAACCTACAAAGGAATTTTATTCCAGATCAGGGGGAGATGTTAGGTAATCAATCTCTCCTTCTGTTTTTTTTAAATTATTTCCTTATGTAGGTTTAGATCTCTGGTTCTAGTGTTTGCTACACTATTTGAGTTACTGAGAAAAAGGTCAAGAATAGTAGAATTTCTCAGGCAAGGCAAGGCAAGAGGGGCACAAATCTCCCCACAGGAATCTACAAGACACCGAATGCAAAGACAAGGCTTCCACAGTCTCTCATGGTATATATTTTCTGTCAGTGTAATAGTAAAATTGGTCTGATTAAGCCTTGTTACAAGGACAAAACTTCTGAATTTACTGTGTTAATTAAGGGTACATTTGATACAACATTCAGTTCAGCTCTTCATTTTCCCACTGCAAAGTTTTTTTATTCTACTTCTGAAGGTTTTAGGCAGTGTTTGTTGAACATCCTAGTGCAGCATCAAAAACACCAGTCTCAGAAAAAGTTTTGTAACTTAGATGAAATTATACAAATTTAAATACAAAAGGAAATTACCAAAGTCTAAGGAGCAGCTTCCCCTTCTACATTAGCTCCAAAGACACAGAAAAATTATCTACTTAGGCATTAAGACCTCAAGAGCATACAGATACTAAATGATAAAGTGATTGGGATAGAAAAGTCTTACGAATCTTAATGTATTCAACTGTGAGACAGGGAAGTGAGTAAACTTAACACACTGAAAATAAAGTCAGGATGCCAGTGTTCATCGAACCCAGAAACTGTGCAGCCCTCACTTAATATTTAGCAACAGTGCCATACTGGTGCAGTTTTAGATACGGTATATTCACTGCTGAAGTTACACAGATGAAATCCCCACTTAAATTATCTTCTATAAGAAATATAACAAAGATATTAATAATGAATTACTTTTCCTGTATGTTCTTTGTTCCACGCTTGACAACCATCAGTAACCTTCCTAATCATCTTTAGCCCATTCATTTCAAATACTACTGGGGGGGGGGGCTGAAATGGACATGTGAGTTGACTAGATGGGAAGGTCACCTGCACAGCAAATGAGATTGCTTCTATCCTTATTCACACTGAACAATATGAGCAAAGAGGGTGTTTTTATTTTCTTAGTTCCAAACTTAACCTATGGGGTAGACACGAGTGCTTGTATCACTACAGGGGACAGTTATGGTCCAGTAAGCCAAGCCCAAGTCCCCAGATAATGGCACCACCTACAAGCCCTCACTTACGTATGACAAAGCAGCCAGGCCAAATAAATCACCAATATCTGTTCCAGGTATGAACTTCCCTAATAATCTCTTGATGTACTAAAAATAATTCAAAATGAATGGTAAAAGTGTAATATCATGACTTTTAGTAGACCTAGACCTTCCTCTCATCACACTGTGTAGACAACGCGTCTACAAAATGAGCATGTTGTTAGGAATCTATGCACTCCGATTGATAGCTCCCACTCTTTTTACTATTACATCCTTTTGTTGACCCACATCATTGACAAAGGAATATTATCAAGGGCTGAATAGGTAATCACTCCCTTAAACTCAGCATTGATCAAGCCAGTTATTGAATGTAGCTCTCCCTTTGGGAGGTATGTTACTAAATAAATCAAACAATTAGAAGCACCGCACAGGTTTCTAACCCAAAAGATCACAAGCCTGAAGTCTCTGAGCTACCAAAAGAAGCCGGAAGCTCTATCACTCTATTCAGTGTCTTACAAAATGCACAGGTGGGGATCTATGTCTAGATCACCACACCATTAGAGACCTAATTTTCCTGGACCTCATGTTTTTCAGCAAGTCCAATATCCCCAACAATATGAGAACCAGGGAGTTAATTCTTCACTAACAGATAAATAAAACATAATGGTGAGATGGGGTTTATAAACATGCATATCCCAAATCTCTGGAATCAACTTCAATTGCATGTTAAGCAGTGCGACTCACTATCATCCTTTAAACATAAACTAAGTCACTGGATGGGTATCCACGAATTTACTCCAGAATTGACTGTTACGGCCATCTTGGAGAAAGGAGGTGGTGCCCGACGGAGGGCACTGGCAAGTTGAGAATGGTTATGAGACTCAGTGGTCTTAGACTATCTATGAATGTCATCTCTGATTCAAGGGTAGGTAAACCAGCATTAGTCTCTCACTCTTATCCCATCCCCCATTTGTATTGCTCTTCCATGACCTGAACCACTAGATAAACTGGGTTTCTCTGGATCATAGTCAGGCTTTCTCTACTCTGAGTACAAAACTGGGCTTAAGAACTTTCTTAGGCATTTATCAAGCCACAAATATGTGCTTGAGAAATGAGACAGTGAGAAGTCTCCCACCTTATGTTTTCCTATTTTCAGTCAATGTGTCAGCCTTTAAGGCTAATACCCCTTTTGCTCTGACTTTTTCTCCAAACTTGCAAAATGTACCCTTTTTCTATGTACAGCAGAGAAGGAGTCTAATGCCTTTTATTCTGTCTCTCTAATTTATCATGCTCTGTTGTGACAAATGGGTCTCTTGAAGAAAATTTATATCAAGGGAAGTATGGAGCAAATATAGAAAAATGAGACTTCTTAATGGAAGACTGAAGTGGTGAACTTCATGACACCCATGCAGATGGACAATACAGTTACTACTGCTGAATCCTACAAAAATGCACTCTATAAGCACTTCACAAGTGCATGGATTGTGCTATCCCAAACAGAACCAAGACGCTATCCTCCAAAAAAAGGAAGCCAATCTGGTGGTCCCCTGCCATAAACAAACTGTACAACAGAAGGAAGAAACTGTTGCAAAAGAGAGTAAAATCCCATGAGTGGAGGAGCTCCCTGGTCAGCCTCAGTAAGAAGCTGAGATCTCTTATAAGATCCTCCAAAGCTAGCTATGAAAACAAAATCACCACTGATTCTAGGGAGAGCCACAAAGCATTCTATAGCTATGTCAAGGATCTCAATAGCAACACCCAGATCTGCTCTGAGTTACAGCACAATGGCATGAACATTACAGAACCAACTGATATTGCCAACATCCTGGTGGATAGGTTCAGTGCTAACTTTACGCCCCTCTCACCCTCTAAAGGGCCCATATATATACAGAAAGAATGCAGAGTCCCTGTAATCACAACTATGCAGGTAAAAGCTGCACTCTCTAAAGCCAAAAACACAGCATCCATGGGACTGGACAACATCCAAGGCTGCGTTTTATAAGAACTTCAGAATGAACTGGCACACCACCTAAGCACTATGTTCAATCATAGCCTCACATCAGGCTTTGTTCCCAATGAATGGCGCACAGTAATAGTTATCCCACTCCACAATGGGGGAGCCACCACTGATCCCGGGAACTATCACACTATTAGCCTGACGAGCCTGGTCTGTAAGGCCATGGAAAGTATCATCATGGAACTCATAAACAAAGACATTGGTAACCTCCATACTCTGGACCCCACCCAGTTGGAGTTTGTGAAAGGCAGATCATGCCTCCTGAACATAATTGACTTCTTTGAGGCAGTCACCAAAGCCGTAGACGAGGGTAAGGTGGTTCACACAGCCTATCTTTTGACACCATCCCCCATTCTGGAATTATAGCTAAACTCACTAAACTAGTTATAAATCCCTACGTCATAAGTTGGGTTGCCAACTGGCTCACTGACAGTACCCACACTGCAAAAGTTGCAGACTCCAAATCTGACTTCAAACCAGTGGCAAGTGGAGTATCACAGGGTTCAGTCCTGAGACCTCTCCTGTTTGGTATCTACTTCTCTGAAGTACAGGCTAACACAGAAGGCCTTTGGCTAATGAAGTTCACAGATGACTGCAAACTAGGAGCCATAGTTGAGTCCCCAAATGATGTGGACATCCTACAGAAGGGCCTCACTGAAACAGACGCCTGGTGTCAGAGCCATGGCCACGAGCTCATTGCCAAAAATGCAGTGTCATCCCCTTTGGTAAAAATTCTGTACCCATAAACTACCACATAGGCAGCAATCTACTTAACACTGAATGTGTGTTAAGACACCTTGTGACCCAGGTGGACAGTAGTCTCTCCTTTGATAATCACATCGCCACAGTAGTCAGGAAATCCTTCTATGTGGCACACCTCATCACAAAAGGGTTCTCATTCAGGAAAAAATAGGTGTTTGTTCTCCTCTACTTGACACTCATTAGACCCATTATAGAGTACACTGCCCCTTTTGAAATGTACCTCACAAGACATCTGCAGCAGTTGGAAAGGCCACAGAAATACCTCACAAAGGGGATTACTGGCCTCAAACAGATGTCTTACACTGACCATCTCAAAAAACTCCAGCTTTACTCCTTAGCATATTGTCTACTCCGGGGTGATCTCTGCCTAACATATACTGCTATGTCAAACCCAGAGCTGTTGGACATGCTACACCTAAAGAAATCCCAATCCCTCTGAGCTACATGCTCTAGGGATCTAAATCTTGTCACCACAATAAACAGGACATGATGGAGGGATAGATTCCTGTCCCAGAGACTTCCCATACTCTGGAACAAGCTACCCATCTATGTCAAGCAAAGTTCCTCATTAACACTCTTCAAGAAAAATCTTGATGAGTGGATGGGAAATAAAAAATACACTCCGGGGATCACTTCTTTGGCTCTGCTCGACAGGGGTACAGGAAAATAACTTTCTTGGGTGGAGTAAGCCAGGGAACCTTGTTGGCTGGGCTTACAAAGACACTTGGGCCGATAGCCTAGTACCTACCTATGAACCTATGAATAAGCATACGCACTCAGGTCACTCCAAAACAAGTACAAGTATGACTCTGTCATTGTCCATGTGGGCGTGAATGACCTGAGGTGCTCCTCCCTGGACTACATGAAAAGAGACATGGTGGAGCTCTCAGATTATGTGGCCCAGGCAGGTATGACACTAGTCCTGAGCAGTATCCTACCATCATGCAGAATGATACCACAGTACAAGCAGAAAAATGATTGACTTCAACAATTGGCTAAGTTTCTGGCGTCATTCTAAGGCGATCCAGTATCTGTCTGCTTTGGATGACATTATTCACAGACCTCAATGCTTTGCCAGAAGATGGCCTGCATCTGTTACCCCTGGGTTTCCAGGTACTGGCTAAGGCTCTTGCCACCCCTATAGTGCCTTTTTTAGACAGAGTTCCAAAAAACAAATGACCACCGTAACAGCTATAAATAAATGCAATCTGAGGGTCATGCTGCTCAATGCTAGATGTCTAAATCTCAAGATGCACTAGCTCGAAGCACTCCTCAAAATGGAGAACATCGCCATTTGTGCTTTAATGGAGACCTGGTTTAAAGCGGAAGAAAGCACCCGTGCACTACCAGGCTATAACTCATTCCACACTTTTCGGCCCCAAAACATGGACCAAAGCTCCAAAGGCGGTGGTGTCTCCATATTCAAAAAGGATATGCAAACCTTCAGACTAGTAGCCCAGCATAATGCATCTGAGATACTTCAGGTATAACTAACATTGGGTAAGACAGCGATCCGGGTCATAGCCTGTTATAGGTCCACAACCATGTCCCTAGACTGTCACTCCACATTCCTAACCACCCTGGAATGTATCAAGGTCCAACCCAACACTCTCATACTAGGAGACTTCAACTACCCCTCCATCAACTGAGAAAACTACTCGAGCACCAATGCACTGGCCCAATGCTTCCTGGAATTCATCAGTTCCAATGCCCTGGACCAGCTCATTCTTACCTCCACTAGAGGAAGCAACATCCTTGGCCTGGTTATTACTAACATGGGCAACTGTTGTTCTACACCAATAGTCAATTCCTCCCTGGTTAGATCCGATCACAAACTAATCACCATGGAAATTCACATCTGAGCCACACCCCCCGCAAAGGTATCCACCATGAAAAACTTCTCCAAAGCTGACTATGGACTCCTAAAAACAGAGGTGGCTAACTTCACAGAACTCATGCCAAGGGAAAATAGATGCATGACTGCCAAATCATACACCAATGCACTGTAGGAACACTTACATAAATGCATAGAACTAGCCATACCCAACAGAGCTAAGACACTCTCCTCCAAAAAAAGGAAGCCAGTCTAATGGTCCCTTCCCATTAATAAACTCTACAGCAGAAGGAAGAAATTGTTGGAGAAAAAGGAGAATTCCCAAGACTGGTAAAAATTCCCTGATTAGCCTCAACAACTCCAAAATATGTCCTTGTCAAGCCCCTACTTAAGCTCCCCACAGCCCTACTACATACCTTTTCAGTCCCTCCACATACAGCTAAGTACTCCACTATTGCGGATTCTTACTAAACTCTACAAATGATACTGTTGGACTTAACAATTTTTGTAAATAAGTAAATATGTTTTTTAGTCTGTAAAAATATTGATATATATATATATATATATATATATATATATATATATATATATATATATATATATAAAACGTGTTTGCATTTCTGCTTTGTCTCTCTAACATTCTTGTATAACTGATTTTGACCATATTTTTGACTCAAATGTTTGATTCTCTGTAAACTGTTTTTTTTTTTTTTTTGGAGCTTTTCTCCTTGAGCCTCCACTGAAAATGGGCCACAAGACCAGCTAGACTAACCCGGTTAACAAAAAGTTGAGATCCTTCTTCAAAACCTCCAAAGCCAGCTATGGAGGCAGAATTGTGACAGACACTAAAAACAACCACAAAGCCTCCTTTAGTTATATCAAGAATCTACATGACAATACCCAGATTTGCTCTAAATAACTGCACAATGGTACCTCCTATAGTGAGCCAACAGATATTGCCAACATACTGGCTGACAGATTCAGTGCCAACTTTACTGCCCCCCCCCCAAAAGGACCAATCTCAATACCGGAAGAATGCCAGGTACACTGCATTACTGCAGCACAGGTTAAAGCTGCATTGTCTAAGGCCAAGAATACAGCTTCCATGGGACCAGACAACATCCCTGGCTGTGTTCTACATGAATTACAGAATGAACTAGCATCACATCTGTGGTCTATTCACTCACAGCCTCACCTCAGGCTTTGTCCCTACCAAATGGCACACTGCTACAGTCATCCCTCTCCATAAAGGAAGAGCGACTACAGACTCTGGAAATTATTGCCCCATTAGTCTGATGAGTCTGATATGTAAGGCTATGGTGCACATCATCATAGATCTAAGTAACAAGGATACAGGGAATCTCCAAACTCTACATCCCATGCAATTTGGTTTTGTGAAAGGTAGATCATGCCTGCTTAACCTGGTTGAGTTCTTTGACTCAAACACCAGAGAAGTGGATGAAGGTAAGGCAGTTCATACAGCCTACCTTGATCTGGCCAAGGCCTTTGATACCATTCCTCACTCAGGAATTGTTGATACATTCACCAAACTGGGCATCAACCCCTATATTGTTAGTTGGGTTGCAAATTGGCTCACAGATAGAACAGACAGTGTGAAAGTAGCAGACTCCAAATCAGACTGCCAACCAGTCACGAGTGGAGTCCCACAGGGATCAGTCCTGGGTCCTTTCCTGTATGACATCTACTTTTCAGAAGTCCAGGCCAACACAGAGGGACTCTGGCTGACCAAATTCACAGACGTGTACAAGCTGGGAGCCATTATTAACTCCCCCAGTGATGCAGACATCTTACAGAAAGGCCTCACTGAGACCAATGACTGGTGTTCAAACCATGGTCTTAGCTTAATGCCAAAAAATGTGTTGTCATCCCCTTTGAGAAAAACTCAGTTCCCACTAATTACCACATCGATTGGAGCCCACTGAACACTAAAGGTGTTATAAGAGATCTGGGGGCAATGGTTGACAGCAACCACCACATTTCCACTGTGGTCAAAAAGTCCTTCTATGTGGCACATCTCATTCCCAAGGGTTTTGCATCCAGAAAGACAGCGGTCATCATTTCTCTCTACTCTTCCCTCATTAGACCAATCATAGAGTATAATACCCCATTTTGCATGCACCTCACTAGACAGCTGCAACAACTGGACAGGCCACAAAAGTACCTCACAAAGAGGATCCTAGGTCTTAAACACATGGACAGACTCAAAAAACTCCAGCTATTCTCTGTCTCATATCGTCTGCTAAGAGGCAATCTCTGCTTGACTTACAAAGCCATGTCTGACCCAGCTCTGTTAGAAATGCTAAATATAATGAAATCCCAATCCCGCCACACCACATTATCCAGAGACCTCAACCTCATTACCACAATCAACAGAACATTCTGGAGAGACATGTTCATAACCCAGTGACTGCCAATGCTCTGGAATAGGCTTCTCATACATGTCAAGCAGAGCACCTCATTAGCCTTCTTCAAGAGAAATCTTGATGAGTGGATGGGAAATAGAAAGTTCACCCCGGGGATCACTCCAGTGGCTCTACTTGATAGAGGTACCGGGAACTAACAATGGGTGGCACAATGCCAGGGCACTTCTATGGGCTAGGCTTGTAAAGGCCCCAGGGCCATTAGCTTAGCACACACCTATGAACCTATTAAAATTCATTGATATTAACATTAATCAGACTTTTCATAGCCTAGTCTGCCATTCCATATTAATTACCTTCTGAGAAGAATACAGCAAGATCTTACACTGTATATCCATACTGTTTCCAAAATTCCAATAGCTTTATTTAAGAATGAAATACAAATATTTTCCAACAGGAAATGTGGTACCCTACCACCCAAACTGCATACAGTACTGGTCTCTCTACCTAAAAGTGAAAAACAAACTTCTATTAAACTTAATACTGCCAAGCTAACAATGTACGTATTGGACATTATGTAAAATACTAACATAACTCTAATGTTACAGCAGTAAATCCTGCCCCAACAGCTTGAAATACTGGTTCTGCAACTGTCTAGACATATAGATGGCAGGGCATACACAACATATAGCCCGATTAATTATACTCAATACCTACAGAGGTTTGTCTGGAGAATTATGAGAGAAAGAGAAAAATAAAGAGAGAAATCGGAACAGTGAGGAATGATGAGCATACTTTTCAACTGTTCAGATGTTTGCATCATATGTTCAGTCTTTTCCTCATAAAATGTGTGTTTTTTTTTCTGGCAAATCAACAAGAATTAAAGTCACTAAATAATGACATACATTTGAGTTTCAGACTACATATCCTTCAGAAAATGCATGCTAGCACAAATTCTTTTTATCTTAATAACTTTCTAAGTTTATAAGAGCAGCATTTTTAAAATCTGTTACCATTTTTGGAGCATTGTCCCACTATTATTTTAGACTTTGTTCAGTTTTCTTGTACTAAGAGGTTGAGAGGTATGTTGAGGAGCATATAATGCCCAGAATAACCAATGAGTCTAGGGAAGTAGATTACATTTCTCCCCTTAAACTAAGCACACTCTGTTAATCCAGATAACTTGCCTCAAACACACAATAAGTGATCATAAACTAACCCTCATTTCAGGAGTCATTAATATGATAACATGTCCAGGTCATAAATTTATCGTACATGATAATGTGTCAGATAACCTTCTGTTTTTTCTTTCTTTTTTTTCCAGTACTGACAATCGTGCATTGTATATCTGGTGCCTACTATCCATCATTTGTCATATACATAGTCAAGTGAATAATAGTAAGCAAAAACAGGTATCACTGTTGGTAAGTCTAAGTCCTAGCTCTTGTGGTATAAGTCACTCAGTAATGCTGGCAACACAAATACCCACTTAAAGGTCGAAATCCATTTAAAGAAAATAACCAAGAAACTGGTTAAAGTGCCAGCAAGGCTGAAGCAACACAAACTTGTTCTCCAAACCAGCCAGTGACATTAAATTTGCTTCTCTATTTACTTTCTTGGCTTGCTGAGAACTTATTATTTTATTTATTTATTTATTTTATTTATTTTATATTTGTTGACCGGGCTAGTCTAACTGGATATATGTCCATTTTCAGTAGAGGCCCGGGGAGAAAAGCTCCACATAAAAACAAAGCAGAATACTGCAACTACAGATACAGTTCACTTGCCAGACCAAAAAAGCTGTTTACATGCTAACATAGTAATTACGATAGATAATTTTTTTTTTGACCAAACAATAATAGAGGAAAGAAGTATTTAGAAGGGTGTGAGACATTCCAAAATCAAAATGTATATACATCACAGAAGAACAGATAATTATTTACAAGGCAGGGGCACATTGTTTAAAAGGCAGTGACTCATCTATTAGGCAGTAACACATTCATAAAGTCCTTGCTGGGTACGATCATCCTATCCCATAATAGTATGTGAGAAGAATGGGTTTTATAGAGTCACAAGTTAGCTAACTGATGAGATTAACAGAGGGGTAGACGATAACGGTATTAAAAGTAGCAATGAAGTGAGTAGCATTTAGTGCGAGAACCTAAGATAAGAGGAAGAGGAATCTTATTCTGGGTTGGTACAAGGACACAGCCAGTGGGTTGTAAGGTATATTTTGAGTTTCGTTTTGAATAGTAGAGTTAAAGAAACAGAAGTAAGTTCACCAGGAAGTAGGTTTCAGATTTTTTCCACAGTGTTAGAGAAAAGTGAATCCTCTGCTTTATTGTTGGGTTTTTGTCTAGATACCAGTAGTTTATTTGCTGAGCTTAGGTTTGTAAGATTTTTATATGAGGTGATTAGATTCATGAGTATTGGTGTATTGCTTGGATGATAAAGGGTCTTAGCAATAATAAGTTGGTGGAATTGAATCTGATTTTGCAGGTCCAGCCAACCCAGTTGTTTCAGATTTTAGCAGTGTTGGGTTCTAAAAGGGGAGCCAGTTGTAAATCTGGCAATGTTATTGTAGGAGGTTGCCAGCTTATTGAGGTTGCTTTTTAATAGATTAGTGTATATAGAAGAGGCATAGAGGAGAATTGAGATAAGGTGGGTGTGGGCAATAATAGTTCTAGCTATGGGAATAAGGAAGGGTTTATCTTATAGAGGGAGCATAGTTTTCTGTTAACTGTTTCTATTGTGGTGTTGATATGAGTATCATAGTTAAGGTTGTGCAAGATATGCCAAGTTTGTTTATCTTTCAGAGAGTTTGCAGTCCATTCCATCTCAGTCAATGAAAACAGAACAGCAAGCCTTTAAATAACTAGAGGGCCAGATCTCAGATCTTAAAGGGTATCATAATACAAACTTACCTGGTATGTTTTAATGGGTTCACTTCAGATGATCGAGTTTCCGAAATCTCAAAACTCATATGGTCGAGACCATATGATCGAGTTTTCAGAAACTCGAACATCTGAAGAGGGGTTAAATAAAGTGTGTGAGTGTCTTAGGTGAGGGATTCTGCAGGGGGAAAGCCCTCTGCACCCCTGCTACTTAAATATACGAAGTCCGAGATTATGCTACAGCGGGGAACGGGGAAATCTCTCATTCTGCAGTGTCTGCAGAAGTGCAGAATGGGAGATTTCCCTTTTCCCCACTGTAGCGCAATCTCAGAGTTAGTATATTTAAGTAGGGGGTTGTGGGGGTGCAGGGGGGCTTCCCCCCGCAAAAACATCTTTAAATGTGTTTTTTTTTTAATTTTCACTTCTGATGTTTGAGTTTCTGAAAACGCGAACATATGGTCTTGATCATATGAGTTTCGAGATTTCAGAAACTCAGTCATCTGAAGTGAATCCGTTTTAATACAGGGCCAAAATGCCTTTTACACAGCAGGAGCATGTATATAAAATCATTATTCTGACAAATATGAATGCATCCTACGTACGATAGGATACCTGCACTACATCTCTCTAACAATACTTTGTCTGAGATTCACAAGCACTGGAAAAAAATCACTCTTGGCTACTTTTATAATCTACTGATTTCTCTCACGGGACTGGTAAGCTCATTGTCTAGCAGATGAGAGTAATGAAGACTGCAAACATTTGTTTCAGCAACTTATGTACTCTTCTTCCTCTCTCTAATCAGCCACTTATTTCAAACACCATATCTCCTTCACTTCCTGGTAAAAAAACTAAAACAAAATTACAAAAAAAAAAGTATAAAAATAAGATTACTTGCAAACTATAAAGTGATAAATGGAGTCACTCAGCACTTCAGAGAAAAGTCTGTGTTCATTAGTGGAAGTCTCCCTCTCTCATTACATTAATTCTGTTTGGCTCTGTACCTGGCTGCCTTCCCTATCACTATTTTCAGTTCTGTCTTTCCTCCAAATCCTTATAATTCTGAATAATAATATTCTGCAGCATCCTTCTGTGTTTTTTAACCAGTGGTTTCTCTCGTTCAGTTTCAGTGCTGGCTTCTTTTATTACTTTAAATATTGGGAGTCTGTTGGTGGCACACACTGTAATCCCCTATACTAACTTCCTTTGATATTGTAACTCCGTAACACCTATGGGGTGAGGAATATCACACCTCTTGCAGCATATACACACAACTTTGTTTTCCACAACATTTTCATAAAACAAAAAGCAAAGTAACAAGTTTAAGATAAATAAATATAAATATTTTGAAAACAGCAAAAGCTATTAAAACTTAGTAATTTCATTGGTAAGAAGCGTTCTTTACAGTGACAATATTCAGTGCATTCATGGTCTTTCCATAAATATTATAGTATGTTATAATGCACACAAAACCAGAACTATAAGTTTTGCTAAACTTTCTCAAACAAATTGTCATGTCTAGGAACAAGCTAGACATATATTCAGAGACGCTAGGCCATTTAGGGCAAGTCAAGACCCTAATTTGGTGGCCACACCGCCAACAGATGAAAAAAAAAATTTTTGAAGAAGTGTTGGAAGAAATGCCTTGACAGCAACTTTTCACAAATAAAGAAAAAAATAGACCAGTAGCCTCAAAAGTGTGTCCAAACAGGACATTTTATTGAAGGTTTGAAGCATTTTTCAGAGTTAATCATTTAAATGTTATATAATGCATAACAAAACACAATTCAGCTTTAGCAATTTAAATAAACCACACAAATATTAAATATAAGGCAGAATTCAACACAATCTACATCTCTTTATAGGTACAGTCCAAATGCCAACAGCAGCATAACAAATTATACTATTAATAGCATGGTAAATACAAACAGCAACACAGAAAACATGAACTGTGGCTTTGGCACAGATAGAAAAATCATGACCCAAGGTAGAAGCAGCTAAAATATACATCCTGACCCTTCAAACTATATCCATAATGAATACTACACAAAAAAGTTTACTGTGCATTGCAACACCATTTGTTTCTGAAGCTTATATCCTGTTGACAGCTACTTGTAACACAGTGTCTTCAAAGTCAGTGCTAGTTCAATGAACTTTGTAGATGCTTCTGACAATGAACAAACTATACACTGGATTTAATGCCGACAGAATTATAGTCATTTAGAGGAAAATAATAATAATAAATTAATAAAAGAAAGTCATATGGAACAGAGGATCATTTGTTGTTAAATAAGGTCATAGTGGAGAACTGTAAAAAAGGGGAAGAATCTAAGTATGGCATGGATTGACTACAAAAAAAATTTGATAGTATCCCACATTCATGGATAAAAGAGTGCTTAAAAATGTATAAGATATATCCTACACTGATCGACTACATTACAGTGACCATGAAACAGTGGCAGACCACTTTGCAATTAAGCCACGATAAAGGACAAATTATTATCCTAGGGATAAAAATTCAAAGGGGGATACTCGAGGGTGAGACTTTTGTCACCACCGCTATTCTGCCTTGCCCTTAACCCATTAAGCTGTCTACTTAACAGCTTAGGCCATGGGTATTATTTGGCTCGTAGAAAACAAAGTATAAAGACTTCTCATTTTCTATTTGTCAATGATTTAAGACTGTATAGCTCATCAGATGAGGAATTGAAAGCACAACTGCAAGTTGTCAAAACCTTTTCAGATGATATTAGAATATCATCTGGTCTTGCTAAATGTGCAAAAGCAACCTTTAAAGCAAGAAAAATGCAGCAACAAGAAAACATCAGTTTGGGACAATAATGTGATATAAAAGAACTTGAGCAAGAGGGCGTGTATAAAAATTTGGGAATTGATGAAGGATCAACAATAAAACATGAACAAATGCAAATAAAACTTAATAAGGGATACTTTAAAAGACAAATTAATCCTGAAAACAGTGTTGACATCTAGGAAAAAAATTCAGTCTATAGACCAATTTGCTGTTCCTGTCCTAACTTACAGTTTGGAGTGACTGACTGACCCCAAAATGTGTTGGAAAGATTAGACAGGAAAGCAAGAAGGATACATCATGCTAGCCAAATGATTTATAAAATTCAGTGCATGCCAAGATTATATATTACCTGTTCCGAAGGAGGGATGGGCCTCCTTGAAATTTATTACATGTATAGATCTGCAATTGTGGGACTGCGCACATATCTGCTGACCTCACAAGACCCAAATGTAGTGAAAGTTTTGAAACATGAGGAGAATAAATCTAAGATGACTTCCCTGCTTACTCTAGTAGAAGCATATCGGTGTCAAATGGGAATGGAAATCAAACTTGAAGTAGATAAAAATCAAGCAGCAACTGAATGTGCCAAAAAACAAAAGAAAGAATATAAGGTGAAGGACTAAATAAGAAGGCAAGAAATGTGGAAAATGCATAAATATAGTTGCAAGTATAGAAAACTTCTAGAAGAACCTCATGTTCATCAGGATCGAAAGTAGGACTGGGTAAGGAGAGGCGAATTCAAACCAAGTGATGAAAGGTTAATATTGGCAGCACAAGACAGTGGGCTACGTACATGGTGGTTTACAAAGTCCATTGAACATGTGGGAGAAACAGACAAATGTAAGTTTTGTAAAACTGAATTGGAAACAGTTGCACACCTCATTGCTGGGTGTGACATACAAAAGGCAGAAGGACCGTGTACTGAAAGGCATAATAATGTGGCAAGACTGTTGCACTGGGGATTGTGCAAACATCATGGTATTAAAGTGGCACAAAAACACTGGAAACATGAGCCACAAAGAGTCATATAAAATGATGAAGTTTACATGACATGGGATCACCCATTACCAACAGTTCAAAAGATAGATACTAGAAAACTGGATACAGTTGTCCATGAAAAGAAGACAAAAGTAGCATTGATCATTGAAATCGCCACACCCAGTTACAACAGTGTGTTGAATACAGAGAGACACAAAGTCATAAAATATCAGGATTTGCAGGCAGAAGTGAGGGCAATGTGGACGAAAGAAACCCAGACAGTTCCAATAATAGTAGGAGCAACGGGTTTTATAAAAAATAATCTGCAATCATATTTAGATATGTTACCAATACATGTAACCCCATACGAATTGCAGCACTCATTACTGGGCTCATTGTGGGTGCTGCGAAGATCACTTCAGGGTGACATCGATGATTGAAACAATACTATTTTCATAAACTTTAATCTTACTTTGACTTAGGAATGGGGTCCATTCCTGTCATGGTCTTAGAAATCCAAAAGACCTGGAGAAATTAAAAAAAAAACTGTGTGGTTTATCGTCTGCTAACAGCATACCCTAATGGCATAATAAAGCACCAGACATGTACACAGTGTTTGTTTACTGCATAGGCGCCAGAAGCTGTTAAAGACTGGGTGGGGTGGAGGGTGACAGGGGCACTTAGTGAACTAAAAAGGGTAATGTTTTTATAACTATTTGCTACCACAACATAGATTCACATGGAGGACATTTTAAGCTTAGCCAATTCCCTTCTGGTGCTTGAATTAACATTTTCTGATTGGTCTTAGCTATCCCCATGGCTGATAATTGTATATTAGCTCTAGTGAGAACAACTGTGATCATACCATAGATAATTTGAGGGGGGGCCATGTAAAGGAAGCAGCATTTAGGAACTGCCTCTATCCATTAGTGGCATGAGGGGAAATCCTGGAGTACATTTTCTATTACCCATCCTTCGATCCAAGTTGCATTTGAATATGGATGGCTGAGCTTTGCTTTATTTTTATGGATAGTCTGTTCCAGAACAGTGGTAGCATCTGTGATATATATCCATCTCTCCACAACATTCAGTTTAGATACCTGGACTGAGTATTTCTGATGCCATTTGACTTGCTGATATTCAGTAGGTCCATCTGTATTATGTCGGAGGATGCTTTGTATGCCAGACATGTCACCTCTAAGCACTCTGTAGGATGCTGAGTATAGTAATAAATCTTTGAGGTGGTCCATGCAAGATCTATTGTTTAGGACTTGTATCTTTTTAGTAAGGTATCTCTGAAGATATTCCAACTGTTGCATGGGGCTGGACAGATACATGCCAAAGTGGGCATTATACAAAATGATTGACATAATGAGTGCTTTGTAAAGGAGACAACAACATCTCTAGATCTAGTAACAATCAATTTGTTTATAAGCTGTGCAATATAAAATGGCTTTCTTATGACTCTGGGCACATGTTGGTCAAAAGTTAGGTCAATGTACACAAGTTCCCAAATGCCAAACAATTGGATCAGTTCTCAGAGGGCACTGTCATGATTTTGACACCAGTTATTATTTGGGACAATGACACCAGTTATTATTTGGGACAAACCTTCCTGCATGATGGTTAAGTCATTTGGGGATTCAATAACTTCTAGCTTACAGTCATCTCAGACTTAGCTGCTCAAAGCTCTTTGGTATTTCCTTTTACTTTTGAGTTGTATATGCCAAACAGAAAAAGTCTCAGTACCGAACCCTGGGAGACTCCATTGGTGACTGGTCTCTTCTCCTGTTTTGATCTCCTGCATCCTGTGAGCCAAGTTGGCAATGCAGCTGGTGATCAATGTAAGTATTTGCTCCTACATTATTCATCTTTTGTACTACACCTGATTAGGGGATTGTGTCAAAAGGCATGGCCAGGTCAATGTAATGTGGTGTGAACTGTTTTACCTTCATCCATTGCTTTGGAAACAAGAGTAAAGCTTGATGATTTTGAGCCTTTCTCACTTTCCTCTGGGCTGTTTTCAAACACATTTTAGGGCCATGCATACATGTATGCATTCCTTGACTCACCTTCCTGATTGTATTAAATTATATTCCTTGTATAATACAGCACACTTGTTAGACTTAAATTGGTGCATTTTAAATTTATTGTTTAAACATTTTTCCAATAGGCAATGAAACAAAAATGCATTAACCAATAATGACAAAACTGCCATATTCAGGACATTTCCATCATAAAGGTCTACTTCCACACACAACTGCATTTTAAATGTATTGTTTGAAAATTTTTTCCAGTAGACAATGAAGCAAAATGCATGTACCAATAATGGCAAAACTGCCCTATTCAGAACATTTCCATGATAAGTCTACTTCCACACACAACTGCATTTTAAATGTATTGTTTGAACATTTTTCCAGTAGGCAATGAAGCAAAATGCATGCACCACTAGCCCACCTCCTCCATTTAACAACTATCTGCAGAATATCTACATAAAGCAGCCATATCCACAGTCTATTCTGTTTCCATTCTGATTAATAGAACCATCAGTGAAGGACACATCCCAACAATCTGGAAAATCTCCCACATTATCCCCCTACATAAAGGTGGCAACTCTACCGAATTCTCTAACTACCGTTCCATAACCTTACTTTCTCCTTTGGCAAAAATTATGGAAAAATGCATCCATATGCAATTACTTGACCACCTAATCCAAAATAACTTACTTTCCAGGTGTCAACATGGATTCAGGTCATTCCACAGCACTACCACTGCCCTCCTTTCCTTTATTGACTGTATTAACAAAAACTGTAACAACAATATGCTTTCCTCTACACTTTTCATTGATCTGTCCAAGGTATTTGTAATGGTAAATCACCAGATACTTATAAATATCCTCAAATCCCTGTCACTAGATGCACGCAATATAAAATGGTTCCAGTCCTACTTAGATAATAGACAACAGGCTGTTCCATGGCACAATAATTTATCTACCCACCTCCCCATTAACCTTGGTGTCCGTCAAGGGTCCATATTAGGACCCTTGCTATTCTCAGTTTTCATCAATGACCTTCACTTAGTAATCCCTCAAGCTAATGTATACAATACGCAGACAATTCTACACTTATATGCTCAGCCACATCTACATCTGAACTGCAGTCCCTAACCCAAAAGGTGTTTAATACAGTAGAACAATGATGTTTTGGAAGTAAGATGCAGTCGATGCCAATGAGGAGATGAAAAGCAACACCAAATAATTGTTTATAGCACGAAAACCAATACAACCAAAAGCCACCACACGTTCTTTCTTAAAAACCGCTTTATTGACCTAGGTTTCGTCCATACGAACTTCTTCAGAATACATACTGTTATCTCAACACAAGGTTTATATATGATTTAAACCATTGAATAATTACTTAATTGAAGTAATTAACTTTCATTATTTAGTTCTTAAAAGGGAAATAACACATTTCCTAAATAAATCAAATGTACCAACCATATATATATATGTATAAAACCCAATGTCACATAAAATACATATATACATAATTTATAAAAATTAATATATCTTAAACTAACTTAAATAAACATTAAATGGATTTAATCAACTATACAATGTCTTAAAAAATATATGAGTATACCCTATCATACTATATTATTTTACTTGTATATTAAATAACTATATTGTATGTGCATGAAATATAATATATAGAAAATATATATTATACATGTAACATGTGTAACATGTGCATATATATATATATAATGTTACACTTCACTATTGCACTATGTTATAAAAATTGTGTACTTATATAACCAATTTACTCCATATATGGTTATTATATTTAAATACATAAATTACAATAACATACTCCATTAAATGATGTTAATTCCATAGGTTGAGCATATTTAAAAACTACTAATAAAGTTAATACAAACATCCTATTATTTAATATTATGTACTATTATGTACTTTCTCCACCTTTTAGGCACAAGGAACCATATTTATGTAATAAACTTATGACATAATTAAATCATGCATATATAACATATATTATATACTGTATATGCATAACATATCAACTATTTCCCATAGACTCTATTCAGTTTCAATAATGGCATAATAGTCAAATATTCATTTATGCCTGGGGGATTGCATGCATTCAGGCGTATTTGCCATTTCAATTTTCAAAAAAGTACCAATGCTTTAGTAAGACACATAACCGAAAATAAAGAACATAACTTTAAATTTATGGTCATTGATCAAGTTAACCATGATATGCAAGGAAAAATAACAATACACCATTTGGACATGGAGGAATTGAAATGGCAAATACGCCTGAATGCATGCAATCCCCCAGGCATAAATGAATATTTTACTATTATGCCATTATTGAAACTGAATAGAGTCTATGGGAAATAGTTGATATGTTATGCATATACAGTATATAATATATGTTATATATGCATGATTTAATTATGTCATAAGTTTATTACATAAATATGGTTCCTTGTGCCTAAAAGGTGGAGAAAGTACATAATAGTACATAATATTAAATAATAGGATGTTTGTATTAACTTTATTAGTAGTTTTTAAATATGCTCAACCTATGGAATTAACATCATTTAATGGAGTATGTTATTGTAATTTATGTATTTAAATATAATAACCATATATGGAGTAAATTGGTTATATAAGTACACAATTTTTATAACATAGTGCAATAGTGAAGTGTAACATTATATATATATATATGTATGCACATGTTACACATGTTACATGTATAATATATATTTTCTATATGTTATATTTCATGCACATACAATATAGTTATTTAATATACAAGTAAAATAATATAGTATGATAGGGTATATTCATATATTTTTTAAGACATTGTATAGTTGATTAAATCCATTTAATGTTTATTTAAGTTAGTTTAAGATATATTAATTTTTATAAATTATGTATATACGTATTTTATGTGACATTGGGTTTTATACATATATATATGGTTGGTACATTTGATTTATTTAGGAAATGTGTTATTTCCCTTTTAAGAACTAAATAATGAAAGTTAATTACTTCAATTAAGTAATTATTCAATGGTTTAAATCATATATAAACCTTGTGTTGAGATAACAGTATGTATTCTGAAGAAGTTCGTATGGACGAAACCTAGGTCAATAAAGCGGTTTTTAAGAAAGAACGTGTGGTGGCTTTTGGTTGTATTGGTTTTCGTGCTATAAGCAATTATTTGGTGTTGCTTTTCATCTCCTCATTGGCATCGACTGCATCTTACTTCCAAAACAACAGGTTTGCTGTATTTTCGGTTACAGTAGAACAATGAGCTGTCTCTTCTTGAACCCCCCCCCCCAAAACAAAACTCTTACTTTTTATTCCTACTCAGAAGTCCTCTGCAATAGATTTCACATTAATATCCAATAATGGTACTCTCATATCTCCAGACCCAACTACCAAACTACTAGGAATCACTATAGACAATAACCTTAATTTTGACACCCATATCAATAATACACTAAAAACTGTTAATAGAAAACTAGGCTCTCTCTACAGGCTCAAACCCTTCCTCTCGCCAGCAGCTAGAATAACTATTGCTCACACTCATATAATCTCAATGCTCCTCTATGCCTCACCCATATATACTAATCAAAGAGTAACCTCAACAAAATGGAAAACTCCTACAATAACATTGCCAGATTTGCCACAGGCAACCCATTTAGAACACACCATTGTTATAATCTAAAGCAGCTAGGATGGCTTGAGCTACAAAATCAGCTTAAATTTTACCAACTGCCCACTGCCCACAAGACCCTTTACAAACCTTTTAATACTATCTACCCTCATCATCCCCAATAATAATCTTAAAACCTTACGTTCATCACATAAACTTTTAGTAAATATTTGCAAATCCAACAATATGGCTGGCGACTCTATGTTTTCCAATACTGTCGGAAAATCCTGGAACCTTCTTCCCAGTGAACTTTCATCATTGTCCTCTATATCACTTTTCAAAAACAAACTGAAATTTTTCCTCAGAACACACTGGTTATGCCCCTGTACTAACCCTGACTAATTAACTTGCTCTTCTTACTAGCATCTGCTTAGCCTCTACTTCTCAGTCTCAAGTCCTATTTTCCTTAATAACAATGACAACTTTACCTTCTAGATAATGTTAGTGTTTGTACTGACATCTTCTGTGGATACATACCTTAATACATATGTGATAATTTGTTAAATAGTTATACAATGAGCTGCCTTCTTTGTTAAATTCTGTATTGTACCTGCATTGTGTTATGAAATGAGTGTTCTCGGAGCTTATCTCCCTGGGCCTCTACTGAAAATGGACATATATCCAGTTAGACTAGCCCAGTCAACAAATGTAAAATACAAATAAAATAAATAATTGTTTACAAAGGAGGTAGATGACATCAGGGGTGGGTGTGTCCAATGACTTCTAAGATTATTTCAGCCTGTTTGCATAGTGCGCCACAGTGCTGAGTGTATCCCTGCAGGGGGGTGTGTGCACTCACTTCTAAGCTTTGTTTAGCTAATGGGAGCATGTTTTCACGTGTTTGCATGTTGCTCCACTATGCTGAGCATGGAAGTCTGTGGAAGTGTGTACACTGACTACTAAGATTTGTTTACCTATGGAGTGAGCTTTTGCATGGAATGCCACAATGCTGATTGTATCTTAAACCCAGTGACATATTAATTAGTTTTGACTTCTGTTTAACTTAAACTAGGGCTATTAAATTATGTTAATGATATACTAGGCAGGTGGAATGCTTCATAGGTAGCCAAACACGCAGTCAGACAGCAGAGCACTATAAAGTATGCATAAACCCTACAATCTAATTTCCCCCCTTACTTTGCACCATTGGAGTACAGACATGGGAATTTTAACTGAGAGAATGCCAGGGGCTGCTGCAGGTCTGCTACAACTGTATGTGCTAGATGCTGAAGTCAGTACTGCTGCTGCTGCTGACAATAGGCCTAGACTGAGAAGGAGAAGAGCATTCAGGCCCAGGGTAACCTTCCAGAGGCTACAAGAGCTGGAGATTGTAGAGTTTTACAGGGTGGACAGGGACATACTACAAGAACTCACTGAGCTCTGCCACCCTCAACTCAGACCCAGAGCCAACAGAGGGGAACCCATCCCACTGGAAACAAACGTATGTATAGCGCTTAGGATACTAGCTAAAGGTACTTTCCAAAGACCAACTGGGGACATAATAGGGGTCTCACAGGCATCTGCTTCCAGGGTACTCCACCAGTTCCTGGATTCCATGCTACCAAATACTAGTGAGCACATTTATTTTCCCCTCACCCCTGAGGTGATGGCCAGCAATATGTAACACTTCTACCATGTAGCACACTAACTTGAAGTACTGGATGGCATAGATGCATGCATGTACACAGCAAGTTATCACCCACTGAGGAGGGTAGAATCTACATCAGCCACAAGGGGTACCACTCCATCAACTGTCAGGTTGTGTGCAATGCCCATGGCATTATTATGAATGTGTGTGCTGGCAGTTATCAAGACTACAAAATAAAAGCCAGTACAGTAGTAACTGGAAAGACCAAGTGCTGATAAAAACAACAAATTCAATGCCAACAAAAACAAATTTATAACACACACAAAGCTTTCGGGTAAATGACCCTTCTTCACTGCTCACACATGCAGACTCCCATATCTGGCATGCATCACAGCTGTACCAGATGTTTGCTAGGGGGGACATCCCACACAGCCATTTACTGGGGGATGCTGGCTACATACTGGAACCGTGGATGATGACACCCATCAGAAATGCACACACACACACACACACACACACACACACACACACACACACACACACACACACACACACACACACACTCGCACACATGCACACACACACACACACACACACACACACACACACACACACACACACACACACACACTGAAGAACATCATAATGAGGCACACACACAAACTAGAACCATCATAGAGCATGTTTTGGGGGTATCTGAAGTTTCAGTTTTGGTGCGTTGATATATCTGGTAGAGCCCTGCAGAACTCTCCAGCCACCTGTGCCCATATGTTCACAATATGTGCCATGCTACACAATATGATCATGTGAAAACAGCTGCAGCAGGATCAGCAAAGGGAAGGGATACACAGCCCCCACCAGTGCCTACATCACCACAGCCACAGTCACAGCAGGACTCAGAGGAGGAACCCCCTGATGACGTCCTTGAAGGCAGACTTAGGCGTGCCCAGTATGCCCTGGCTTTGGCTAAGAGACAACACATTGCACATTTACTGATAACCTAGGGCCATAAGGACTGACACCTTACTCCAACTTACATACATATAGTAAAACTGTCGATGCCAGACAACCCACAAAACCTGTACCTATCCATGTATTGGCTGTGCACTGCTTGCATCACACAGAGTCAGCCCTGAATGACAGTTCTGCCAATTGTTGCATTCTCAAGGTAAGTCTCTAACCTACACACTACTTGTAAGGATTATTATAATATGGTATCATATGTATGTATCTGATGCATTCATGCAACGGAATATAGTGGGCTATGTGTACAGAAGTAACAGCCACGTGGGATCACAGGTACCCAGTCCAACAGTTTGTGTTCCCTAATAATCGCTAGGCGTCATGGTTGGAATATGCACTACATCAGGCATGGGAGTTGTTAAATGTAGTTGTTAATTGTTACCTACTAACTAATATTCTTAACTAATACTTTCTCTCCTTACATTTACTATTGAATATAGAGATTAAAAATTGTAAACTTATTTGTTATTCTTGTATTGCAGTTCTGTTGCATTTCCTGTTTTTCTTAATACTATCTTGTGCTTACATGTACTACTGTGATACTTATCAAACAGTAGATGTTATGTTCTACCTATTATATTTTACTTTAAGTTAGATGTTATTTTCCACTTATTATAATTGACTTTATTCTTATTTGTATTTTTGACATTTTGTTTTTGACATTGTATCTTTGGAGCTTTTCTCCCCAGGACTCCATTGAAAATGGGCTCATTCGGTCCAATGGATTATCCTGGTAAACAAACTTCAAATAAATAAATAAATAAATAAATAAATAAATAAATAAATAAATAGTGGGGTCACATAATATTTGGACTACTGTCTATCCCAGCAGATCATGTGCTGTTGTTCTCCCACTCCCAACACAGTAGTGCTCCCCTATAACTGCATTAAGAGTAAATCAGTAATGGTATATCAGCAGACCAGGTGATCTCAGGGCTGTAACATAGAACTCAATCACACTGTCTGGCAGCCTGTGTGGCTCAGTGGACTAGGGAAGTTAGCATGGGTGATGGTGTTGATGCTTCTACTCTGGAAGTAGGCACATCTGTTGCATGTGAGGTATTATTATCTTGGTGTTTTTACATACTGTCAGTCTGTGTGTGGTGTAACATGAACCTCAATCGCATATTAAGTCCAGCAGGCAGCTGGGGAATGCTGTGGACAGTTAGAGTGACATGCAGTACTGCAGAAATAGGGACAGATGTCAATGTCCGTAACATACCTCTCAACCTCTTAGTGCAAGAAATCTGTTCAAAGTCTGACAAAATGGGGGAGCAAAGGCCCAGAAATAGGGGCATATGTTAAATACTGCTCTTAAAAATGTAAACAATTGCTAACATAATAGAGTCTGTGTTTCAACAGACAATTTTCTGAAGGATTTGAAGTCTGACACTGAAATGCATGTCACTATTTAGTGACTTCAGTCCTAAGTTCATCCAAGGGATTTGCCGGAAAACCACAAATTTTATGAGGAACAGACCATGAGTCAAAACTCTAGACAGTCTGTGAAACTCTGGACAGTTGAGAGGCATAGTCTGTAACACACAAAATCGGACTGGAGTACAGGTAAGTGTGGCCTCGAATCACTGTATAAGTACTGACAGTCACACTAGGCATGCCAAACACTAAGTTAAAATGAGCGCAATAGTTAAAATGAGCAAAACTGTGCTGCCCCTTCAGCAAATGGACCTGTTATGTACAGATATGTATATACATACAGACACTACGTATACATATCAGTCTGTCACTATCTCTCTCTCACATACATCGTCTATTGCATGTATGTTTATGAAATAAAATTTCTAAATTTGCAACCAAAGCCAAATTCTCCTCCCATCATTGCAGTACCCTTCATTTGTTACATTGGCTTGAACTCTCCAACCATCTAGACTATCTCAAAATTAATACAGCCCACAGACTAATTTTTCAACCTACTAAGTGCCCAGCACTAACCAACATCCTTCAACCTTACACCCCTCAGAGAACTCTAAGATTTACTCACCAAAACCTAATCACTGCCCGCAAACCCAATCGTCCTGCTGGTCAGCTTCTGCTATCCTTTTCCTTAGCTAAAAAATTGAATTCTCTTCCTTCTTCTCTGAGGACTTGAGAAAACTTTGAAAACTTTAAAACTCAGCTACATTCCTACCTTTCCTCTAACAGGAAATGCAACTGAACTCTCCCCCCCAGCTTAATAATCAATCCACCCCTTAAACTCTTGACTAACTCTGCGTACACGCTGGCCTAACATAAATGTACATACTGTAAATAACATAATTGTGCGTATTATAAATAACCCATCCCACCTTTTTTTTCTCTCTTTTCCTTCTAAGCCTTTATTCTCCCTCTCAATTAAGTTACCACTGCCATCCTAAATATTTAGATACTATGTAACCAAAGAATTTATTCCTGTTTTCTAGCATGAAATCAGAGACTATCCATGTGCAACTAACAGTGGGTAAAACTGCCTTCCAGTTTATAGCCTGCTACAGACCACCCTCCCAAACCCAGGAACCCCACTCGGCCTTCCTGAGAACACTGGAAAATATGAAGGTCTCTCCAAACACCATTATATTGGGCAACTTCAACTACCCAAACATAGACTGGGAGCATTACTCTAGCTCCAACACCCTAGCCCAAAGGTTCCTAGAATTTATAAACTCAAATGCTATGGAACAACTTGTTACCACTCCCACAAGAGGGGAAAACATACTGGACCTAATCATCACCAACATGGGGGCTCTATGCTCCAGACCAGAACTGTATCCCTCACTGGTAAGATCAGACCATAAACTAATCTCACTGGATATTCACATCCCGACCCCACCCCCTGCCCAGAAAACCACAGTGAAAAACTTCTCTAAAGCAAATTTCACACTCCTGAAAACCGAGGTGGAATCCTTCAAAACTCCCAGGCCTGTGGAAAATACGGCCCAGACTGCAGAATCCTTTATAAACGCATTCTATGAACACCTTCAGGAATGCATGGATCATGCAATCCCAAATAAAACCAAGACCCAGTCCTCCAAAGGCAGGCATCCTGTCTGGTGACCCCAGCCATAAACAAACTATACAATAGAAGGAGGAAGCTACTACATGATAGAGCAAAATCCCAAAAAGGGAAGGCATCTCTGATCAGTATTAGCAAAAAACTACGGGCACTCATAAGATCGTCTAAGGCCAGCTTCAAGAGAAAAATTGCACAGGACACTAAGGATAATCACAAGGCTATCTTTAGTTATGTTAGTAACCTGGGTGGGCATTCCCAGATATGCTCAGAATTAGTCCAAAATAACAAAAAATACATCAAACCCACAGACATTGCCAACATCCTAGCTGACAGGTTCAGCGCAACCAACCCCCCTCCCCACCAAAAGGGCAAATATCTATCCCAGCAGAGTGCTGCCCCCCTGACATCTCAGATGCTCAGGTAAGAGCTGCCCTCTCCAAAGCAAAAAACACAGCATCAATGGGACCAGACGGTGTCCTGGGCTGCGTCCTACATGAACTCCAAGAAGAGCTAAACCCAAACATAAAACTACTGTTCAATCTCAGCCTTACTACAGGATATGTACCCAAAGAGTGGTGTACAGCAACAGTGGTCCCTCTCCACAAAGGTGGTGCCTCAACGGATCCTGGAAACTATCGCCCCATAAGCCTGACTAGCTTGGTCTGCAAAGCTATGGAAAGGATCATCATGGACCTCATAAATAAAGATATTGGGGACCTACAGACACTGGATCCTACCCAGTTTGGCTTTGTTAAGGGCAGATCCTGCCTCTTGAACCTGGTCTATTTCTTTGAAAGAGTCACCAAGGCCATTGACAAGGGGAAGGTGGTCCACACAGCCTACCAGGACCTCGCAAAAGCCTTCGATACAATACCCCACTCGGGCATTATAGATAAGCTCACCAGCTTAAATATAAACCCCTATGTCACTAGATGGGTTGCAAACTGGCTCAAGGACTGAACCCACATGGTTAGAATTGCTGGAGCCATGTCAGACTCCAAACCAGTTACAAGTGGTGTCCCACAAGGCTCAGTCCTGGGACCTCTCTTGTTCTGTATATATTTCTCAGAGGTACAGGCCAACACTGAAGGACTGTGGCTGACCAAGTATGCAGATGACTGCAAACTAGGTGCCATAATCGACTCTCCAGCCAACACAAGCATCCTACAAAAGGGCCTCATAGAAACAGACAACTGGTGCCATAGCCATGGTCTCAAGCTAAACTCCAAAAAGTGTATAGTAATCCCCTTTGGCAAAAACAAAGTGCCCACAAATTACCACATAGGTGGTAATCCATTAAGTACGGAAGAAGTAATTAGGGACCTGGGGACGCAAGTTGATAGCAATCTCTCATTTGAAAACCACGTGGCCAAAGTGGTTAGAAAAATATTTTATATAGCCCACCTAATCATGAAGGGATTCACATTTAGATCAGGGGAGGTCATCGTGCCTCTTTACTCATCCCTCATCAGGCCCATAATTGAGTGCAATGCCCCTTTTGGGATGTACCTTACCAGACACCTGCAGCAACTGGAAAGACCCCAAAAGTACATCACCAAGAGGATCAAAGGGCTCAAACAGATGCCATATGCTGCCCGGTTAAAAAAACTCCAGCTCTACTCAGTGGCATACCACCTGCTCAGAGGCGATCTGTGCTTGACGTATAAAGCCATGTCCAACCTGGAATTAATGGACATGCTGCACCTCAGAAAATCCAAATACCATCGAGCTACGCGCTCGAGAGACTTGAACCTCAGCACTGAAATAAATAGGACATGCTGGAGGGACAGATTCATAACCCAGAGGCTCCCTTCACTCTGGAATAAAATCCCAGTCCAGGTTAGGCAGAGTCCCTCACTGACTCTCTTCAAGAGGAATCTTGATGAGTGGAAGGGAGATCGTAGGTTTACCCCGGGTATCACTTCTGTGTCACTGTTAGACAGAGGCACAGTATACTAACCTCGAAAAAGGGCATAGCAAAATTCATTTAAAATGGGTGACGAAAGCCAAACAGACTCTGGTTAGGCTTATAAATGCCCTAGGGCAGATAGCCTAGTATGAACCTATGAACCTATGAACCTAAATGAAATTGTAATTGTGTCTTCTTTACTACAATTGTATATGTAACTAAACTGTGTTATGTGGAGCTTTTCTCCCAGGCCTCCACTGAAAACGGACTCCCTGAGCCCAGTGGACCTCCCTGGTCATCAAACTGGAAATAAATAAATAAATAAATAAATAAATAAATATAGTGTCAAATTGATATATACTGACATATATAAATAAATATATATATATATATATATATATATATATATATATATATTTCACATTGATACATAGATTTTCCCCATATGTCTACATAACACATATACATATCATAGACACACACAGCTACATTTATATATACATCCCTGTTAATTACAGACATATGTGTGTGGATGTCTGTATTGTCCTACATACCCTAATAACGGTGAGCAAATCTGAACTATCAGACAGCCATACCATTGCTCAAATGATCCAAACTAAGGGTGCAACAGTACATAATCCAATTACCTCAGACCCCTGTGCCTGGTGGATGTCACCACTTAGAGAGACACAGTTGAGCAGGTGGTGTAATGTATAATGTTATCAATGGTCCCATGGACAGGGCACATTGTTCTTGTCCACAAGTTTGCCCATCTAACTGCAAGTAGCCCCATATAGACATACTGATAAATGTACACACATAGCTAGGATAATAACAGTTATCCCACTGCTAGGATACTAGATGCAGATAACAGTATGAAGTAATATCAGTCTGCAAACTACATATGCTGTTCAACACAATCCTAGTTTGTGTAATGCACAAGAACTGTGCCTGCAATCACATATACAACAGAGTCATCCTGTGGTGTCTGCAATAAGTACTGTGATCTATAATGAATACAACTAGATAAGTAGGGTTCCAATCTCACTGCAGGCTACTTGGTGTGCATGTGTATGAGTGAGCGCGTGTATACCCCTGCAAAACAACTACTATGCCATGATGGGCTATCCACCTGCAATGGTTATGCACATTTTGGCCCTGTAACTTGCTGCTGGCTTCCACACTGCCCTCTTCTACAAGGCCCGATTAAGACTACCAGTGACAGGGTAGTATCAGGACTTAAGCTGTGGTATGGTGATAAATGTTGTGATCTGCAGTGTGTAAGGCTAGGTAAGTAGGGGTACCAATCATACTGAAGGCTGTGTGGCACAGATGTGTGTCCCAATGGCAAAAATATGATCATCTTTGTAACATAGAAATAGGTATGGTTTTGCAGTATTTTATTTGTAGCAGGTGATGTGCCCCCCCAATGGACTGACCACAGCATGGTCTGCTGATGTCATCAAGCACAGCATATCCTGAACTGATAGTACTAGCAGACATGAGGTGTGCAGCATGCATCATGTACTGTGATCTGTCATGTCTACCATTACATAGGTAAGTGTTCTCATCTACATACAGCCAACTTGCGCTGCTTGTGTGCCTTGACATGCCCTGTGCACAGTGATCAGAAGTGGTGCAAGCCTCAATGTAGCCATGGTTGTGTGTGAGCCTATTAGAGCATTTTAAAACATGTTATGGAACCAAAGGACATTTGAACGTCAATGGCATAATTGGCATACAGCCCTCACAATCATAGATATCTTTATACCCATAGTTACAGGATCAGCACATATCACCCCAGTCTGCAAGAGACATAGGCAGATGCCTGTGTTTTGATAACAGTCACCCAGCCATTCATACAGATGGCATGTGATGAGGTGCTCTGAGGTGCTCTGTGTGTCAATCGGCAGGGTTCTGTTTCAAGGAGGTGTTTAAGTCTGCTAGACAAATCTCTCACACAAGGATGTAGTACCAACATCACATATGAGGTTAATGTCCTTACAGTGGGTTATCCATCTACTATGCCTACTACAGATAGACAACATATGCAATAAAGCAGGGTCGCATTTTGCCATGTATGCAAGGCGCAGATCGTCTCTGTGTAGTCTATACGCCACAGGTGAGAATGACACTCATTGTAAACTATCCACATTGAACACATACTGGTGACATGAAGTGACCTCGTGAGGGACCATACTGTTGTGTGGAATTGCCAGTACTACTTGGAAAGGTACATCACCAAATGGCCATTGCACTCAGATATTGGCATTCTGAGGGAAGAGTACTTAGAGATTATGAGCATGTCACATACAGGTGGTTGTAGCTTCAGCTATGCCATATGATTTCTGCCATACCACTGTAGAGACAGGGTTATCTGAGGCACATTAGGTGTAAACCTGTGTGGCCAGGTCTGTGTGACCAGTTTGTTCACCCCTGACTATGTACATCACATGTTGCAACTGATGTGTTACTTACCAGGTGCATAGGTCTAACTGATGAAAATGATATTACAAATATATTTGCATGGAGTGTTATGGCCATTACAATGTCAACAGGCATGTGTTTGCAACACCCTATTGCAGGATAGTGATAGCCACAGAGACTCTGTCAGTGCTCACAATTTGCAGGCACCGGCCAACGTTGTTAGCCACAGTCAGTCAGCAGTCACATGTATTATCAGTTGAATGGATTCCAAGCAGTAGAGGACACAGGACTGCATCCTGTTGAGCACTGCTACTGAGAGATAAGCTATTGGAGGTGGATGTTCCTATGCTGCGTATGTGTACCATCAATGGGCCACTTAGTGACAGCTACAATAATAGCATTGTGGATGCCTAAGTGGGTGCTTTGTAAATGTTGCCTGAACAGGGGATATAGTCAGTTGGCTAGGCTGAGTCTAGGGGGTTGTATGCCCTGATGTACCCCCACCCAAGTCCATGGTCACTGCCTCGGAAATATCCATCATGTGTAACAGTCATCAAAACTGTGTACAGTCAACTGTGAGTAGAACATATATATGTGTGCTGATCAATTCCATGATGATTCCCCCTACATCCATACAGATATGGATACTCAGATGAAGAGGTGCATAGTTATGCTGGTCAGTGGATACACCATCTCTATGCAAGGATATAACAGTTGCCATTGCCCACTCAGGTAGTTTGCAGCCAGTAGTGTCAGTTTGATTGCAAGGGTGTCCCAAAGGCTTTAGTAATCCTTGTCAGATCACATGTGGGATGCAGCCTGGAATGTTAGCATGTGCAATAGATACTGTGTATCCTCCACTGAGAGGCCAGTTATGAACTGCTCTGTAAATATGGAAGTTATAGGGTAGGTTGCAGGAATGTCATGTGTCACATGTGGTGGGGACAAGGGAGTGTAGTTGACACAGACAGTGTAGATGTACAGGTCAGGTATGAGTCCAGACCCATCATAAGTGGCATCATGATGTATGAGGTCACCGACAATCTGGGCCTGTCCTTTGAGGTCACACTTGTAAGTACACTGCGTGTTCTGGTACTGCTTTGTGAGGGTGGCTACTTTTGACACTTACCATGTATACTCAACATCACAACACTATGTGCTTCTTTTAGCTGAGGAGGTAGTGCCTTCATGTAAGGGGGGGTACCCTCAACCAAACTGTCACACTGCACTGTCCACCTGTTACTGTACAGCCTGCTAATGGGAGTTGTCCACCAGTCAGGTTTTAGAGCCATGATGAGCCTGTGTCCCTCGTGTGACATGCAGCCAAGTTCATGCCTTTGTAATGCTGCTGACATAATGCATGGGAACAGAGCTTTATGTGCCTGTCCCATCTGAAGGGGGATGTGCAGGCATGCTATGTCAATCATTCCTCAGGATGTAATCAATGGCTGTCTTGATATATATGTCTGTATTGTCTGCAAGGGGAGGGTAAATGTTGGTAGTTCTAAAGAAACTGATCTGTGGCCAGATCCCACCAGGGAGGACCTCACATTGGGGAGGGCGCTGTACTGGTCACCCATATTGGTAAACACATGATTCACTATGTTGGTTCTTTGTGTGGGGATATCACGGCAGTGCTGCAGGGCATTGTAGGCAAGGACCTGGACCATTCTTTGGGCAATTGAGCTGGAGCATGACTAAGCAACACAGTGTGTACATTTTAAATGTCCCTAATGTGTTTGTCTGTGCTCTGTACAGACACCTTGCATGACTCTTTTCCTTCAACATGCTGGAAGAAATTGGAACACTTACTTGCATGGAGGACAACTAGCAGGTAGTGCCAAGCGGTGTCCCAAGATCTCCGAGTCATATCCCCTGAAATACCATGATAGCAGCTAGCATGGATATGAGCACTGACACTGTAGTACACCTTGTGACACTGGACCAAACACTGTTATGTTTACTTAAGGCCAGATCATGCCTACCAGCTGTAACCGGAGGACCCCATTGAGTGTTACACTATGCAATGGATGTCGGACATATGTCTCACTCCACCAACCATGCCTGACAAGGTATATGATAATATTAGGCCAGCAGGCCTTGCTGGAAACTGTGTATGTCATGTACAGAGTGTTATGTCAGCTGGTGGATAGGCAGGTGTCTGACAGTCATACTCTGAGAAGATAGCAGTGAGAGACCTGAATGATGCCAGTCCCCAGTGGGGTTCACTACCCTTCTACCTATTCCCTCTCTACAGTCACAGCCAGTGTCAGTGAGCTCTGACTGAGTACCTTAGCAGGTGTTTGTTACAGGTCCCAATATGCAGACTCCCACACAGAACCAACAAGTATCCAGGATGGCCTAAGACACAGTGAGTTCTACTTTGAGCCACTGACAAAGACTAACTGCCTATGACTGCACAATGTTATCCTGTGGGACATCATCCACCCATGCAAAATAATTTAGTGTCCACACACTGCACACAGTTGAGCCATTACACATGGAGTTATGGACACAGACAGTGATGCAGCCTTTGACTCTCACTGATTTGTAAGATGTGGAGATGCATTCACTGTTGTACACCCAACACCGACATATCCATACCAAGACTAACACATGTCTCACCTGTTCTACACACCTACAACATCACTGTGGTATACATAGTATTTGCTGGAGAAAAGGTATGTAACACAGACAGTACACCCTACATGAAGAGGCCCCCCATGCATGTGAAGCACACATCTGGTGTGGCATACATCATGTGCAGGTTACACACTGGGATGCAGAGCATGACAATCATAACTGGTGTCCAGAAAATGTCTATACTGAACACAGGATATTTGTAGATGGATCATCACCATCACCACAGCTTATAGATGTCTGAGTTCCCAAAACCCTGGTGACACATATCAAGGGTAGCAGACCTGTTCCCAGATTAGGGATGCATGGGAATACAGAATGCTGCCATTGTCCTTATCTTGTTATACACCTTTGAACCTATGGAGCCATGCACTTATAATGCTGTACCTTGCTGAAGAAATATTTCTGATGTGCTGACATGCCATCCTGTGCTGCTTCATTGCTGCTGTTTATCCATAGGTTATCCCAACAGACCCCTGAAACAGAAACAGGTCTGTGACACACTTGTCATCATGTAAGTAGACAGCCATTACAAAATCATACAGCATAAGGTACACCAAAGTATGTAGCATACTTGTGACAAAAGTCAGCGTACAGTATCTGTCATTAACCATTGCAAGTAGCATGGCAAAACAACACTGTACTACACAAGTACATGTTAACTAAAATAGTCACTCTGTACATCAGACACATAGCTTCATTTCCCTGCATCAATAGCGAGGATGACAGGGATGTGGCACAGGTATCTTCACTTGCACTGGGTGTTCTGTGGGGGTGCAGGAGGCCTAGGCTGACCCAAATGGTTGGCAGCATATGTGTGAGTCAAGAAGGGAAGCATGTAAGATGGACCATGGAAAGGTGCTGTGTGTGTGTGTCTGTAGGTGACCTGCATTTGACAGTGGTGTGTGAGTCTGTGCATGTACACAGTCAAGCTCAGTGATAGCTCTGCATGTGTCTATGTTGAACAGCTTTGGACCGTACATGGTAGAGCTGGTAGTTCACCATCTCTGACCCAGAACACGGGAACTGGCTGTGACAGGAGTTGCACTCGCACCTCCATGCCCAAGGTCAGAAGAGGTGCTAGTACCTGACAGTGACTGCTGTCTGCTGGGACCATGTCCACCATGAGAATGCCCAGAACCACAGGCCCATGGCCTGCCATGTCATGGTGTGGACAGCACACTCCTCTCTGTAGTGCCGGATGTACTGCCACTATGGCAACGTGATTGTGCATGGCCACGTGGACTCTCAGCAGATGGGGCTGCTGACCTACATCCAAGAGTCTGACGCTCAACTCCAACCACATGTTCCAGCACAGACAATGTGCAGTCCAAGATAGACATTGTCTCAGCCCACCTTCTATCCCCTGCATCAGTCAACCAATCCAGGGTGTCCCCAATATGGTGGAGGCAGTCACAAATGTCAGACTGTGCTGCATCCATAACCCTAAGCATACAGCTGGTGTTCTGTTTAGAATGTGCCTCTGCCTCCATGATGGCCCAAAACAAGTGCCAAGTGGCTTGTGATGTGACACCTGCAACAGGTGGTGAATGGGCAGCAGGCCTCCTAAAAGCATGTTAATCCATCTGTGAGGGACCTCACCAGCTCTCTGGCTATGTCCAGTGTCTACACTCACTGGAGCCATAGTTGCCACACTTTCCTGTTCAGTATCCCCACCCTCTGACTGTCCAATATCTATGGCCTCCAGGGACAGGGTATGTGTGAGCATAATGACTGTGTGCAGTGACAATGGAGGCAGAAGAGGGGTATCTACCTCTGGGACAAATTCAGCCCCCAACACCCCCACCTGTGTCTCACTGTGGCCATCATCATCAGAGTCTAAAGAGACACTGTCATCAGGTTATGTAGAGGACAGAGATCAACCCTCCCAGTCATCTGTGATAAGAAAGAAAAAAGCAGTACATGAATACCTGCACTATTTTATACGAAAAATCCACCAATACTCATAATAACAAAGTCCCACAACTGGATTAGCAGTCAAATGTTTCCTTTCCATTTTTGTCCAAAATAGACTTCCTCAGAAGAAAATACACATTCAACTCAAGAACTTTATAACAATCACTTCAAGTAAATCAAGTAAAATATGACCAGTACAATTTACCTTTTAATTAAGTGATATGACAGTATACCTGATAAATCAACACATAAAAACCCAGTACACCCATCTTAACAAATATATTGAAATACATGTTTCACTACAAAATTTAATGTCCTTTCAATCTTTTGTGATTTAAAAGGCATTTTAAAGTAAATGCCTCATTTACACTATGAAGCTTATATATTCTTAACTGTCACTGCCAAAGTGTTTCTATTTGTTCAGCTACACTCCTGTGATTACCCCCACTGAGATCTTTATGTACCTGCTCCAGAATGGAAAATAAAAGCATTCTACTCTGTTTACACATGACATTATGTTTAAATAGGGCCCTTAACTTTAATAGAATATAAATGTTCCTTAACAAAATAGTGTCATGTTTACCAGCAGCAGGACCATGGCCTTGGCCACTATCTGATGAACTTTGAAAATTTGAGGGTGAGGTAATGTCAGTACCAGTGCATGTTGCAGCACAAGGTAATGCATCCATATGTCTCACATTTACAGTACCTACTGTGTTACTTGTTGTATTAGTCACATTTTGACTATGAGAGTACAATTGAGGTAAAACCCTCCTCCCCCCAAAGACCTAAGACCTTATGCCCATGTAAAAGTATATACAACCTGACACTGACTGCTACAGTATTACAATGTTGATCACAGTAAGCCTACCTGTGTGCTCCTCTGCTGTGGAAACTGTGGCACCCACCTCCATGATGTATGGTGTGATGGATGCCTGGGAGCTGTCTTGTGTGCCTAGGTTCACCAGGAGTTCCTCAGTAGCTGTGAGTGGTTGTTCCCCTGCAGGCAGTCCACCAGTAACAGGACGATCCCTGGTTATATTTACTGACCTTTGTCATGCAGCATTGATAATGTCCTTTGCATGGCATAGAACCTGCTCATATGCCCTGCCCTGATGGACCATGCCATTCACATCACGGACAAGGTCTGCCCACAATGCAGCCCACTGTTCCCTGTTTTGCCTCCCCCTGGTCAGTAGGATGTGATGATGTTGCCTTAGTCCTTCAAGTATAATTTCATTTTCTGCATCAGAGAAGGGTGCATGGCATCTACAATACATGATTCCTGAAAGACAAAAAAAGGGGACCACATTACAAGATCACATACATGGAAGTACACTACGTAGAGATACAGCAAGGACAACATGGCTGGCACTATCCACTGCTTGCTCACACATGTCATACTCCACAGTGTTCAAACATACTAAGTGTGTGACTACAACTGAGATAGTAGCAATAATCAGGTATTGTCATGTGTGCCATGACAGATACTGCTTTATGATCATACACCCAACACTCAGGTTTACTGTGGTGTGTCCCATACAAGCACCCTCCCTCCCCAATAATACATCATAGGAACAGTGCCTCAAAATTAGCAGTGTGCTATTACAGTCACTTCAAAGAGATAGTCCAATGAGACCAGTGTACCACAATGACAACAGACAATGCACCCTTGATGTATAGTACATCCTGTGGATGTGTAAGACAGCAGGAGATCAATGATGTGTCATTATCACAGGTCTACGACAGGCTTAATGCTGTAATCCCTATTTCCCATACATCTATTCACCTATCTGTATCCCATAGCATACAAAATCAGTTACATGCCTGATGGAGTGCAGTACTCCTCTGTTGATATGTGGTGATAGTAAAGTTTTCACAAAGGCGTGCTCTGTGTGAGGAAAGTATCATACAGACTGGTTCCCCATAACCAGCTGCTTAACTTTTAAACATGTTTCTCATCAGCAGGTGAGTGCCTCTAAACCACTCTGTGGGTTTGAAATGCTAATTGTAGCTAACACAGCTGATTTGCACTATCATCAGCCAATGACATGCAACCACAGGACAATATATAAGGTCTTCATGTAGGTTAGGGCTCCTTTCTGATATGTTGTGCAGGACATTACTGAGCTGAGGAGACTACATCATCACAGAGGGTAGGTTTGTAGCAGAAATCTTACCATAGCAATGTGTGTACTACAGGCTGCAGTTATCGCTGCTGGTAATAGACATAGAAAGAGAGTGTGAACACTTTGGAGGATAACAACCTGTAGGAGTAACTGAGGGAGCTGCATCAGCCTTGTTGTAGAGGCAAAGCTAGAGTGAGGCTACTCTTTCCACACCCAATAAGGCATGTGTTTAAGATAAGTATGTTAGGCAACAGTATCGCTAACAGAGTACCAGGCAACAGGTTTGGTGTCTCCTTGGGTAAGATGGGGTATAAATATAAGAATATGGGCACCATTTGGGCAACTGCCAGGCCATGTGTTACAGTCTAGTAGTAATTTGCAGTGTGTGTGAGGACAGGCCTTGTTACAAGCAGGGACTTCCAATGTGTATGTTAGCTGTGCAGCTGTGATGATCTGCACAGTGACTTTGGAAGGATTTTGTGGTGCACTCTGATATTAGTGGCCCTTATTTGTGGTACCTGAGTTGACATTCTGTGTGAGTGTATATTAATGCATGATGTGATACACACATATAAGTTTTGCTATAGGGACATGTGAAGTGTTTTCCTACCTGCAAGCCTGTGAACTCCATCAGTGATAAGCAGACATGTCATTTGAAATACATTGTGTGGATAAAGAGTGCATGACTCCGTCATTAATTGCTTACTTCACAATACTGTAAATTTACATTTACATACCACTGAATTTGAACCCAAGACTGTGTGTGGCAAAATGTACCATTTTCAAGGCAATTAACAGACCGAGCTACTGAGTCACTGTTGCAGCAGGTGAATTTATAAGATAAATGTGCACACATATGGGCTGTGACAAACATTTTCTACATCCACTAGTATGTGTGTGGCTTTATATGGATGTATGTGTGCACCAGGGTCTCAGCTGAACATGTATTTTGCCATTAATACCTTATCAGGTGTCTTTCCACATGTTGCTGCTAAAGGGCACATTTACCTGCTATCGCAGGCCTCACTTACATCCACTATTCTGTCTTTGGCTTTCTAATGTTGTACTATTGCACCAGAGTCTAAGGTACACTCCCATTTTTAATCATATTTACTTTAATTACATTTTAATCAAGTTTGTATGGTGCGGCGCACAGCTACACTGAAACATGCTTACTGACTGTAACTGGCAATTACTATGTTTTATTTAAATCACCTGTTTTAAGTAAGAGTCATGTGGGATGGCAGGTTAATGCACTGGTCTGTAGATGTGATGGCCTTGGGTTCAAAATATGGGGCAGGTGTTAAGTGTGTATTACAAGTTTATAAACACATATAGTCAATATAGCTCTATTTAGCTGAGCTTAGAAAAGCTGTGTAATGTGGCACACCACACAGCAACACGCTAAAAAATATAAATAGAAAAAAATGGGGAGATAGGAAAGTAGTGAAATGGGATGCAAGCAGGGGGGAAACCATAGTGAAATGCAGGTAGGGATATGCAGGAAGGGTGTAGGAAAGAACTATAGCTATCCATTTCTTGTATAGCAACAACTGTGCACTTTGACAGAATTTGTACATGACTTTGAACTCTCAACAACCGAGAGAGGGGTGAGGACAACATAACTGCATTGTCAAGCCAATTGGACCAAATTTCATGTGTCTAGTGGATACGTGTGCAAAATGGAGAGCCATGTATGGAATAATATATTTTTTGGGGCAGACAACAGGTGCCCAATTTTTTTTAAGGTGAGAATGGAATGTTGGAGAGAGACATAGGTACATGTGGGGGAGGAAGTTGGGTAGGTGAGGATGCATTTGCAGATAGACAAGACAGCAGACATGGGTGGTGTAATACACATGAGGGGGGTGAACATCCTGGATAGGGAGGGTGTTGTGAAATTCAAGTCCCATGGGCTTCCAGACAGCAGCATGACTCACATCCCCCACCCATTTAACTGTTAGCACTGCTCTTTCACTACCCGAGGGTGTCAGTGCTGGAGGCTGGGCACTGGGGTAAGGCTGCTCCACCAGGTCAGCCAGCATGCCCTCAATCTGGTGCAGGTGGTGGTCAAACCCAAGGTAGACTATCCTGCACACCAAAACCAGCAGCTCATCCTGGGTGCAACACCCCCTCCAACATTGATCCCAAAGGGGGTCAGGCCCTGTCCCATGAGGCAGTGCTACCCAAAGCAGCAGGTAGTGCAGGTGCACTCCAAGCAGGCACCACCAGTCTGGGTTCCCAGATGTGCTGGGACCCGGTGCCACGGCTGGTTGAGGCATGGTAGGGGGATCAGCCAAAACTGGACTACCTTGACATGCTGTGTTGACAGAGCTATAACAATAAGTTAACTTTAGTAATAACCAAACCATTGTTAGTATTAACAGAATGGAACATCATTTTAATTCATACAAATACATATTAATGTATAGTATGTGTAACACAACAGTAAATAACATAACAGTCAACCTGGTAACAGCATGCCAGTAAGAAGTAAACCTTAAGGGCAACAAAATAGTTAGTTTAACAAAGTATATTAATAGTGAATCATAATAACACATAACAATATTGCATCACATTTTGCAAAAATATAGTTAGTTTAACAATATATGTTAATATTAAATCATAATAATAAATAACAATAATAAAATGAAGAAAAGAGGTGGGGTGCGACAGAAAGAGAAACAATCAATTATTGACAATGCAGACTATATCCCTGAAAACCCTGATAATAAATACTCTAGAGGAGTGCAGTGTCAGTTCTGAGTACAGTGATTACAATTCTCCCATAACTGAAGTAGTAAGTACATGCCTCTCAAGCTGTTAGCATGGGTCAGTATGGGCCAAGCAATAATAAATGTAGGTACACAACTACACAGAATACTTTCACATAATGTGGACTTCTTTAACTACCAATGTGTTCTGTAAGCAGATTTGGTAATATGTTGTATTCCAGTAATCATTTTCTGGTAATCCTGTGACAGACAGATTAGACAGTTTTAATTACATTATGTGAAATCATGACACTTGAGAAGCATGTTTGTTTTCAGTACATAATCTAGACATCCATCATGCCTTAGATGGCAGGCATGGGAATAAAACGCAATGGCTCTGACTGCAGTGGACATCTGCAAAAAATGAACTTTATTGTTATTGCTGATAACTGTATGTGAAATTTTAGCACAATCATATCTGCTCATAATATGGGCTACCTCGACCATATACCATATACCTTTTGTTCCTGGAGTGGGAGAAAAAAAGAGCATTATGTCAATGAATCCATTTTGCATTCTAGAACTATTAGTGTTACACTTGACTGCAGCAGGCTTACCATAGACATGTAATGCATACAGTGCTAATGCAATGGTTATGGCAACACAATCCTGTTGTACACCATTTTTCTGACTGTTATTAGTATGTTTGTTTATTGCAGTACAGTTGTTATTGTCCATTTATTGCACTACAGCTCTACTTGAACATATATTGCACTATTTATTGCACTACTGTTTTTATGATGTATACTTTATTGTAGTAAATGCTTTACTCCTTCTTGCTTATTGCACAACAGTTAGCATAATAAATCCATACATACTACACTCACTGCGCACCCTGGCCAAGAGCCTGGCATGAGACTCGGCATTGCGAGCCCACTCAGCTGCAGCTGTTGGGAGAGAAGCACACCATTATGCATACCAGTTTTGCAGATTTGCAGCTTACATACTGGTAAAACAGAGGAAACATTACTAAAATATTTGTGGGGCATTCCTTGCTCTAGCTTCTTGGATCCAGGAGTCCAAGGTTCCCCTCTTTCTCTTCTTCAGGTCATCATAATGGTGATGACACTGCTCACCTGTTGTGGGGGCTACCAGTAACACTGGTGAGTTTCCTTGCCAACCAGTCCCAGGCGTCTGTCTTACACTCTGAGCCCTAGAAACCACCCTGTAGCAGCCTGGGTTTATGATTTTTAACCAGTAGCCCAACAAAGACCCTGGATTCCTGAACATCCCATCTCTGCACCTGAAAGCACACACCTTCACCTGCACCACCTGCCATATCCACAGTAGATAAGACCCCAAAGACGGTTGCAGAATTTCCCCCATTGCACTTAATATAGGCTGTTTTCCACCCAAGCACATCACTAAGCAACATTCAAAAAAGTGACAGGTTGCTTATCAGTGAGCAAACCAACTAAGCACAGCAAAGCAGTGTGATAAGTCTCATAACTGGGGGTTTATCTCAGCTTAGTACCGTGCAAACAAAAGTAGCCATTAGCATGTTTAAGCAGTGTTCCTCGCAGCACAGCAATGCCATATTTCACAAATATGTCTTTAAAATGAAACATATATAATAAATTGATTTATAGACACCTTATCATTGCTACAGACTCAACCCATGACCTACTAACATTAGGCTGTATCTCTACCCATTTGGCTACCTGGATATTATGAAACTAGCATGCCTTCACAAATACTGGGCTACCTGTTAGCATTGCTAAGCACCATGGTGCACCACGCAAACAGGCTTAAATAAACCCAGACATAAATAAATAATTAATTACATCCAGTTTCTATTTTTAGATGTCTAGCAACTGTCAGCTATGCATGTATGAGCGCTGCTCAGCTCTGCAGCATTCCGTGCCACACTGCACAAGCAACAATTATAAAAAAGACAAAAAAAAATTTAAATTGCATAAATACGTAATTATGATAATTAATGACATCCTGTTTCTATTTTTAGATATCTGGCAGGTGTCAGCTGTCTATATGTGAGCACAGCTTGGCGCCGTGTCATGCAAACATGCAAAAAATAGAAAAAAAAGAAAAAAAATATTTAAATTTAAATTATAGACATTTCACCCAATTCACAGTGTTTCAACAGTAGCGAGGAGCAGTACAGGTCATCTGCAACCACGGGTAGCCTCTACACTTATTTCTTCACTGATTCAATAACCCTGTTCCTATGCTGTCCCTCAGCAGCGCACCATCATTAATATGCATGGCATGCTGCCATAGGGGAACCATGGCCATGTACACAGATACATTCCATGTAGGCTGTACACAGAGCCTACATGGATTTTGTTAAATCCTGGGGTAGTGAATTTTGTGACCAGGAATACCTTGCAGACCTATACATGATTTAGTATATCCTGCAGCTGGTCATAAAGCAGTAATGGAGAAAACACAGTCTTGCTATAATCAGGGATTTAGTTGGTTGTGCAGTTAGACAGAAAGAAAATCACTGTCACTGCAACATGATGTGGCAACATTTTTTTAAACCTCCACTGATGGTTTAGTGAATAGAAACTGGGCCTTTATAGGCTGACCAGTGGTAGGTAAATAAACATTGATAATATTGAATAAGTAAGGAGAATGTGTGGCAGTACACCATACAGAGATCCCCCACTTCAGTACCGAGATCCCACGCTTCAGTATACCAACAGTCATCAAGTACGTTTTGCATCAATTAGAATATAGAATACTTGGCATCTATGAGTAAAGCATGGCGTTTGGCTGCAATTGATCTGGTTGTTACATTCAAAATGTAGACAGCTGAAAGTAATGTATATTTTGCATAATATTCCTTTCTGATCCATCGCACCTGATGACCTGTAGATGGTTCATGGGGAACCTTAAATTTAGACTTAATAGGGTCTGGCCAAAGGAAAACCTGCAGTACTGCACTCAGAGAATATGCCTTTCTTTCTTTCTTTCTTTCTTTCTTTCTTTCTTTCTTTCTTTCTTTCTTTCTTTTTCTTTCTTCCTTATACATCGTGGAGACTTAAAAGAATTCTCATGGAATCCTCCTGAGTATTTTATGTCTGAACATTTAAGAATCACACACTAGAGCAGTAGAACAATGATTCTTTCAAGATATTCACACCTGGTGACTATAAAGAGTCCATGCCTGAGTAACCTGTTTAGGACTGAGATAAGAAGAATCAGCTTATTGACCATAATGTTGTCAAATAAAAGAAATTTGGATAAAAAGAAGCAACTATCCCAGCAGTAAAACAGTGTTCATTTCTAGCTATTCTCTGTTGGTTTCCTACAGAGGTTTTTGTGAAGCCCTCCTGAGTACCAAATTTGTGTTTTGACTAGTAGGTACTACCTATCAAAATGGTTAACTCAGGCACTGCAACTGCACACTGGACTGTGTTACTTTGAGATCTTCTGAAATGCTTAAAGCAACAGTTTGTACCATGGCAATTTTGTTCTGCTGTTGCTAGTCTTACAAACCTAAAGTTTTGGTAAAATGCTCAGCACAAATATGATTGTATCCTTTGAGACACCAGCAATTGAGTCTCACTGTCATGTAATGAGAGATGGTTCTAGTAAAAGCTTAAATATTCTGTGCTGGAGAAGAGGCAAAATAACAGAATCAGCCTAATCAGATGAACACTGATCAGTGCTTTCGTTCACATGATCAGGGTACAGTTTATAAAACAACTTTGCTATTTGGACTTATTTTTCACAGTGGAATTTGCCTGTTTGCTTTATTTTTGGTTTGTTGACTTTGAATTGTTTAGTTCTGTTGAAGGTGCCAGCTTATAAGTTTGAAAGAACACTTTGCTAGCAGTCTGAAATGTTGACCTATTACTACAAATTGTAACATGTTCAGCTCATGTTATTTTAAGATTTTCTGATTATTACATAGGTTCATAGGTTCATAGGTAGGTACTAGGCTATCGACCCTAGGGCCTATACAAGCCCAGCCAAAAAGGTACCCTGGCTTTTGCAATGAGATCATTTATTTTTTACTGAAAAATTCATATTTTTTTCTAAGAACATGAATCAAATTTTATTTTTGTACCAGATGTTCTTTTGGACAGTTTGTCCTTAGAATGATAAGGCTACTAGAATGGCTACATTGAAACAGCAAGCGTCACTGCACATTATTTTTTTCTAGATTTAAGAGTTCTTGCACTTGAAACTTGAGCTATCATAAATAAAGGTCTTCTGGCTTTTGTTATCTGAGGCAGAGAGACACACAAATAATATGACTAAAGCTGCCTTAATGAATTCAATATGAGATTACAAAATTGCACAAAATAATGAGTATATAATACAATCTTTTATAAACTAGCAGTACCAACTTATTTGACACACGATATGCAACTCTGATCAGTCCAATGTGTTATAAAATTATTTTTTTATTCAATGATGCAATGACACGATTTGAAAACACATTTCTACTACCACGTGTGTGTGTGTGTGTGTGTGTGTGTGTGTGTGTGTGTGTGTGTGTGTGTGTGTGTGTGTGTGTGTGTGTGTGTGTGTGTGTGTGTGTGTGTGTGTGTAATATATATATATATGTATATATTTTTTGAAAAAAAAAGTTGTTGACTGATCAACATGAATCCATATGTAAATCAAACTCTCTCTCTCTCTAGATATATATATATATATATATATATATATATATATATATATATATATATATATATATATATATATATATATTGAAATGATGTGTGTAAGATGCTTGTGTTATAAATGTATTAGAACTGTTTGTCATGCATGCATCAAATTGCTTGTACAGACACTTGCATGTGTTGAAAAAGCATTTGTAAAATGCTTGTGTTTAAAATGGATCCTCAGTGTGCCCTACTGAAAGAGAAAAGAAATGTACATGCACTATTGTAACTGTTTAAATGTATATATTTTAACAGTAGAAACTGGAATACAGGAGGTTAAGTTAGTTCAGAAAAATAACTGAAATTAAATTATTTTGTGGCTAGGCCACAAAAAATGGCATCTTTCTCAAGGCAGCAAGAGACACAATGTATGTACTAGTAAACTCTTAATATTGTCTTTAGGGTGATTTAATCGCTAGTCTTGAAAGCATTAAGGAATGCAATTGTTTTATGACTTCCAACATCTTGCCGAGATCTGTGGAGAACCCTTTGTTTGTATATTCTTACAGTTAGATACTGTCACCTTCATCAATAGCTGTGTGGCCTGGGAATTATCAGTCAGATGGCAAGAAATGATGTCACACTATCCCACAAGTAATATTTTATATATTAATTTGAGAATTCTCTTAGTGAGACAGAACATTCTGCACTCTGTCTCAGACCTGACAACAACTAGAAAATCCATTCACCACATCTGCCTTTCACTATTAGTAAGTCCTAAGTTTATAGTAATTCTCTTAGATTCAGTCAGGAATATAGTAAAGCTTAGTTTAAATACGTTTCTTTATTTATTTGAGACTGCCCTGTAATGTTGTTTTAAATATTGTCTGTAATTCTGAACTCTAATGTCACTGTGAATATATATTTAGTATTGTCTTGTTCTTTTATTATTTATTAGTAAAAATATTTAAACCTTTCTTTGTGGCTGATCTGTGTAGAGATATTTAAGTTTTGAGAGTACTTGCATATTTATTTGATGACATTGTGTGGACCCACTCCTAACAGCCTTGTTCTTGGTCAAACTACCATTAGTGTAGTGTTAATATTAATATTACACAGTAAGACTGGACACCATTTGTTAAAGTAGGTGATAAGGAGTGGACTGGTGGCATTGGTAACTACCTCATAGTTTGGGCAGGAGGGAGCATAGCCAGTAAACATGTACCACCCTCACCTGTGTGTGTGTGTGTGTGTGTGTGTGTGTGTGTGTGTGTGTGTGTGTGTGTGTGTGTGTGTGTGTGTGTGTGTGTGTAAATCAAAAATCAAAGAGTGTGTGTGCCAGCTATTTGGGCTAGGACATGAAGCACTGGTTGGAGAGAAAGGGTGCTGGGGGTCTTAGCTTGTCACTCCACTGAGATCTCAACTCTATAATTGGGCCAGTGGGGAGTCTTATTGGGGATTTGAAGAAACGTAGAGAAACCAGTCCCAGACTCACTGCGGTCTCTGTGTGCTGTTAAGAGAAATTGCACTTGATGCAGAGAGCTGCATCTGAAAACACTGTGTGTGTACTTGCTATCCTCCCAGTGAACATCCCCCACTGTTGGCAGTGGTGAGGATTAATGCTCCTTGATTACTTGTCCAGTGGTGGGGTGCCACAATAAATATATATATATTGATATGTGTGTGTGTGTGTGTGTGTGTGTGTGTGTGTGTGTGTGTGTGTGTGTGTGTGTGTGTGTGTATGTGTGTGCGTGTATGTATGTATATACATATATATATATATATATATATATATATATATATATATATATATATATATATATATATGCATATATATGTACATGCATAAGTATATTAAACTGTATATTCATTGCAGTATTTCTATTAACTATTTTATCTTATGATACTTCACTCTGTCTATAATTCCCATCATTTTACACCCACGTGTCTTATGCTTCTATTGCTGACTACATGATACCCTGATTCAAAGATTTCTTTTAACTAAAAAAATAAGTATCATCACCTGTTGAACCACTTAAGTAAATACATGGTAGAGGATATGAAAGTAGGTGAATGTGCACAAATAAGTCACATTTCATGTAACAATTTAAGCCTTTCTTCTTAAAAATTGCAGATCATTAGTAAGAATGAAAAAAAGCATGAACATATCCAATTTAGCTTTAATATATATGCACCACCTGATAGCTGTGAGTACACAGTGTTCCTCTTCAATTTTCAGGTATTATGACATACAGACTCCTACAATACCTGTCAGAATAGAGATACTGAGTGATATCTGTCCACAATCATCTTTGATTTTTTTTTTTTAATTAAGGCCATCTTGTCCATATGCCCTAACTCAAAGATTGTTTTTGACCAAATGATGTGAAATACTTGGTAGGTCAGCACAGGAAGTCCAATGTCAGTAAAATGTTATATCTTCAAAGCACTAGGTAATGCTTTAAAATATTTTGTAACACGTGAGTAAGTAGAATAGTTTGTGCATTTATGTAGTCATTTATTTTCTTTTTCATAACCTCAAAAATATAAAAAATAATTCATTGGTTATTTATCTCTATATTTTTCTTTTCATATCTAGATAATTTCAATATGCATTATTTTCCTGTAAAGAAACAAGAAGCAGGATGTTTTAATGTATTATAAAAAACACATTACTAAATTACAATACACGGACAATGCACAGGGTATTAAGATATTCAGTGGTTAGTAACAACCATGGCTAAATGTACTGAAAAGTCATAAGAATTGCTAAAAGACTGCAGAGAAGGGTTAGATAAAGCAAAATCAAATGTACAGTGCTACAGTGCCTTAGGCAATTTTAATACAGCAGAAAAAATATATATATATATATATAGAGAGAGCTATATAGATAGATATAGATATGAATATAAATATATATATTCTTGATAAAACTAATGAGTAGCAGAGATTAAACCAAAATACCCTGGTGTGAAGTATTTGATCGGCTAATACACTGTAGAATATGGTTCAAAAGGTGCAACAAAGTTCAAGAGCTCCTATATAAAAAAAAAAAAAAAAGAACAGGTTTTGAGGCTATGGAGAAGGATGTAAAAATACTGCAAAGCATAGCTAAGATGAATGAATTGACAATATGTATTTGAATTATTATAACTGGCTATCATTGTGAAGCTTAGAAGAAAACTTCAGTCCTAGTTTGAAGGTACCATGAACAAATGGTTTTGTGCAGTAGAGGGTCACTTGCTACATCTAGAAATGATGACTGCAGTCACACTGAAGACTTTACAGCTAGTGATTAGATTATGCTTATTTGCATACTCCCACTGAATGCTTCAAAGTGCCTGCTCATCTGAAACAATGTTGATTGCAGTACTATCGGATCCTTGTTGTGAAAGTGTATTGTGACTTACCACATTCCGTGCAGGTCAGATATTTTGTAACATGTACAGCAGTGCTACAAATGGATGCAGGAAGAAGTTTTTGACACTGAGAATCTCGGTCGTTCTCCAAGAATATTGCAAATCTGGAGTTTATTTTTGTAAGCAAGATATGGTGGTTGTCCTCCTTTAAAATGCATTTGCTTCATTGCTTTCTATTATTCTTTTCAGGGGATTTTGATGTTGCGCTTTCATTATTTATGCATATGATGTTTGTGCCTTCAATGTTTAGATATGAGTCTGTGCATTTTATTAACTGACTTAAGTACACAAGCAATTGTTCATGTTCTTCTTGCATCTGGCACGTTTGCCACAATTATATTACAATAATACACTGAATTGCTATGCTGTATGGTACAAATAATTCTAATGGATTGATGGAGAAGCAGAGAACCACGATGAGGATAAGTTAATAACATGGTGGACATCATAGCTTCAAGATGAACCTCTTTGTTATTGAATGCTACAGAGACTTGGCTGACTATTCTGTATGTCCTTCTCCTACATGACTCCATGTTGTAAAGCCAAGCCTAGCAGACACATCTCAGCACTGTAATATACAAACAAATCACTTTGTCTATCACCCTGCAATATCTTTGATACATTGGTTATACTTGTCATATTGGTTCATTTATACCCCCTTTAAAAATCAACTAATAGTCATCTGTCTGTTACCAGAGAGCTTTACAATGCTACACAAGCCCATTGTGATAGCTTATCTCCAAGCAGCTCTGGAAGTCAGGTCTTCTTTCAGATATGATATCTTAAACTTGATGCAAAACTCCACATGGAACTGTGCAAACAACTATGTGATTTCTCTCTCTGGCTGCGGACTGTTTAATTATGAAGTTAGACATCATGCTTCCTGATCACTCTGAAGTACTTCAGATATATACAAAGACCAAGATAGCAGAGCAAATTCATTTCATTATAATAATGAAGGTAAAGGCGTGATTTATGTTAAATGGCAATGGGGCTCAAATGAATTGTTATAGTTAAGGACTTTCCATTTTCTTAAGATGAGGATCATCTGAAAGGCATTTGAATATACATCAAAGAATTAAATTTAGGATGGGTGGAGCCTAGATGGCCAACTGAGAGCAGTGAATTTTGAGAGCTCCATAACTAGTATAATAATATAGGAAATGTTTATTATTTTTCAGGTTTAAAATGTCAGAAATCTATAGATTAGCTACTAAACTACATAAATATCAATTTTGGTGGAGATATACAAAAATGTTCCTATCAAGTAACTTGGAGATATATTGAGTCATGGAATATGAACAACTCAAGGAATTCTCATCCAGATGCTGCTTTGAAAAAAGAACTGCAATTGATGACATCTACCTTACAGGAACTATCTTTGAAGATGGATGGCTTTAAAAATTACTTAGAAAACCTCAAATTAAATTCTCAAAAACAGACATACTCTTAAGAAACTATTACAGCAACACCATACAAAAATAACAAATATAGAGACTTCTCTAAATGACATTGAAGGGAGACTCAAAGAGGAATAATTCCAAAAAGAATTTCTGCTTAAACAGAATACATGGCTGCTTAACAAAATAGATTACTTAGAAAACAGGGAGAGGAGAAACAACATAAGGATCTTTGGTCTGCCTGAAAACACTGAAGGTGAAGACATTATTTCATTCTTAATAACCTGGATTCCTGAATTTTTAGACTTGAAAGAGAGCCTTTCATTTGGAATTCAAAGGGCACATAGAGCACTGAGGAAACCTGCTTCTAACTCAACAAATACGCCATCTAGTCCATAGTTATAAAATGTCTTTCATTTCTGGACAAGGAACCAATATTAAAATTTGCTTGGAGAACATCACTCTTAAAATACAATCAAAGCCTGATAAGGTTTGACAATGATTATTCTTCCAGAATACTAGAACAAAGGAAAAAAGTCTGGCCATTAATAAAACTGTTGAAACAAAACAACATTAAAGCACAGCTGGCCTTTCCAGCCAAGATAAAAATACTTTTTGCCAATGAGATGAGAACCTTTAATGACTTAGAAGAAGCTACTATATTCATCAAAAACAACAACATTGTGTCTATCGCAGAAGAATTGGAATGGACGGCCCCTATTCTTAAAAGAATAAAAGAAACAAATCATTGGACTGATGCTAGAAAGAAGAAACAAAAAAAATGATTCCAAGACAGCTGTCCCAAAAAATAACTCTTACAGATATATCTCTCAAAGTATCAAATTATATGGTACATGACTTGTCATCTGTTTTTATTTAAAAAAGTAGATTTCTTAAACAACTGAGAAACAGTAATAATTTATTCAGAATGTTCAAATAGTCCAATAATTCTTCACAAACAAAGGTAGGTCAAGATGGGTTACTATTTACATTATATATAAGCTAAACAAAGCAACATATAATACATACATAGACAATTCTGTTCCCCTACTTGAACTCAATGAATACTTATCTTGTTCATTTTTCATTGATTTTACTTATAATAAAGTAAGTAATTAATTAACTAATTCAACAAGGTATCATCCATCAGACGTCAGACTCAAATGTAACACATTAACATCATATATAATAGCAGTAATAGTAGAGTGTTTTGAAAAATAAAATTCTGTCATAGAGACTCATGCCTTCTTCAGTTAAAGTATGATTTAGAAATGTCATGTATATTCTGATTAAATAATAGGAAGCTCTTAGTACAAATGTCATCATTATTCTGTCTAAATATAGTTAATATCAATTATGGCAGGTATCACAGCCTCTGTGCTGTTTGATCAATCCTGATATGGTGTGAGTGGATGCAGCTGTGTCTGGCAGCTAGTACAAATGTCATTATTATTCTGTATAAACTTAGTTAATATCAATTATGGCAGGTATCATAGCTTCGAGTGCTGTTTGATTAAGCCTGACATGGTGTGTCTGGAAGCAGCTGTATCTGGCAGTTGTTTTCATCTCTGGGAAGCTGTGGGTTATGGCTTGTGATCAAGGTTTACTGATGCTTGTGTATTAGGAAGAGCCATTTGGTGTTTTAGCCTGGATCCAGAAAAAGGGGTGCATAAAACTATGATTTGGGATATTGTGGAAGAGAATAGTTTGTTTATACATATGCTGAGTGAGAGCTGGAAAGGCTGGAATAATGTGTTATCTCTTGTTGTGGCAGCTTGTTGGGAGGTTTTTTTTTTTTTTTTTTTGATCTGTTTGCTCTCCGTTCTTTTCCTGGCTGCTGCCTTGCTGAAAAGTAGGGAATTTAGGCTTGAAGTAGCAGTGAAGTGAAGTGAAGCTTCAGGTGCATCGCGAGCTTCTGGTATGCAGTACACAGACACACTAACAGAAATAGATGCTCCCAGGCTGCTATGGTAATGGAAACAGAGTGATAATAATGCTTAAAGGCTCAGAGGAGCCTCCGAGATGATTCTCGGCAATGAAGTTTTTGGTTTAAAAAAAAAAAATATATATATATATATATATATATATATATATATATATATATATATATATATATATATATATATATACTAGTGAATGGTATTCTGGCAAAACTGGATGGGCATTGTTGCCTGTGCTTGAAGTACTGATATGTGTGTATGTAAGGATGGAAATACATTTATAACAAATAAAATACTAGAATGGTCTCATAATCTGAAGTCTATGGACTGTATAACATGCATGGAAGGAGCTAATAATAAGAATACGCATTACAGCTTGTGGTCTCTAAAATAACCAAGCAATAGCCAAAAAAAAAAAACACACACACACACAATAGTTATGCAATGTATGAGTTTAGTAAATCTAGCCATAAAATATTTAATCATCATATAAGATGAAGCAGTCTGCTGAATTTAGATATTAAAGATGGGTTTTAATAGCATGGGCTTGTGTATAATAACACTACTGTCTTAACTTGTCATAAATGACATACACTACATTGAACATCAAGGTGAAGCATGATGATTTTGTTATATAAGTAAATATGCATAACAAGTCATGTAATTGCTTTAACTTGAATTGTAGTTTTTATAACCCATCTTGACCATATATAATACTTAAGCGGTAATGCTTTATACATGACATCAAACTGACAAAGTTGTTCAACAGAAACAATAGAAGCCTGAACATGAAATGCACAGAATGTAACAATCATATTCTGAACAAATAGTATTAAATTGACAATAGACACTCAGTTTAATAACATGGGCTTGTGTATAATAACACTACTGTTTTAACTTGTCATAAATGACATACACTATATTGAACATCAAGGGGAAGCATGATGATTTTCTCATACAGGTAAATGTGCATAACAAGTCATATAATTGCTTTAACTTAAATTGTGGTTTTGGAAGACATCTTGACCATACATAATACTGAAGCTGTTACCAAGGTAACTAATGTTTTATACATGACATCAAACTGACAAAGTTGTTCAAGGGAAACAATAGAAGCCTGAACTAGGAATGTCGCAAAATGTAACAATCACATTCTGAACAAAGCACAATGTTGCCATTTAAATCTAAAAATGTTTAGTATATGCCATAAAATGGCAATTTCTAAATATGGAAAGGGAATTTGTAACCATTAATCACAATAAGTGAATTTGTTGTTTTTAACCTATAATTTCACTCATTTTATAATAAGAAATAACAGATATGAAAATCCTTATGTGTAGGAAATGGGGGGGGGGAAGAGGGATGCACTGATAATTAAAATGCACTAACTTTCATCAATGTTCACATAAAACAAACTTAATGCTTTAAGTAAGTTAGCAACAAACAAATTGATTACTTAAATGCTGGCAAACAATGAAATATAACTTCTGATATATCCAGTAAAGCACATTGTATTATAAACTTTAGGTATAAATATTATTAACATCTATTTACATTAAGTAATGAGTTTTTGAAAGACTTCATCAATAAGAGTGAATATGTTAAATAACTGTGCTATAATCTTTTACTGAGGTTTTATATATGTTACATCCTACTTTACTATAATTGAATTGCTTGTCATCTATCTTTCATGTACATTTTAATTGCTTATACAATAAGTAGACATTTATATTGTATAAGAATTCTGTCTAATCTACAATAGTACTATATATGTTCAAAATAATATAAATATTGCTTATTCCTATTACAAATATTCTCCATGTGATAATTCAATTTATGGAGCTCAGATGTTCTGGATTGTCAAGGTATGAGTGATAATCTAATAGACTTAAGTTAATCCATCAAATTAGGAATGATTTTCATTCAATGGTTAGTGTGGATATAAGTTTTGTTTACATTTATTAATTTATATTTGTTATTTCACAAAAACATTTTTAGTATGCCTGACCAAAACATTACTTTATTAGTAAACACTCAAAAGTATATAACTGATAATTTCCTTTAAAAGCTCAGAAATATACTTTATAGTTATCAAAGGAAATGTTTAATAGTCACAATAAAACAATAAATACATAGTCTAAATAACCTAAGATGGATTTAACTATCTTTAAATACCAATGGCTTAAACAATCCTAGCAAGAGATCAAATCTACTGAAATATTTAAAACTGAACAAAGCACAAATTGTCTTCCTTCAAGAAACCCATTTTAAAACAAATGACAATTACAAAAGGAATATATGATAGTGGCTCAATCCACTTATAAGAGAGACAAAAGGGGTAACAATTTTATGGAAAACAAATGTGATTAACCCAGAAATAATTTATAAGTGTGAAGAGAAAGAAGGCCTTATGGCATTAGTAATAGTTAAATATAATAACAGAGTATGAACCCTAGCCAATCTATACTGGTTCCCAGGCATTGGAACAGGAACAGTTAAAAACACTTGGATTTCATTTCCAGTAATTATAAAGGCAACTTAATATTAGGAGGAGATTTTAACTGTATATTTGATATTTCTGAAACTACTAATATAAGACCACTGCACATATCTGCTGTATCAAAAGCTTTAAACAAATGGATAGAATCATTTCATCTTGTAGATACTTTCAAATTTAAAGAAGATAAATCTTTGTTGTTTTCCTATCAAGATCACAGATTTAGTACTCAAACTAGTATAGATAAAATATTTGCTGCCCATGACTTATACTCTAAAATCATTAATCTCTCAATCACTCCCTGCCCTTTTCAGACCACAATTCATTGATACTAAAACTTCAAAATGGGTACAAACCATTAATCTTTAACTCCAGAATTCCAGCATATATAACTAAAATTAAAGAGTTCAAACCCTGGTTATTATCAGAATTACAGTTCTTCTTACATATTAATTAAACCACAGAGATAAAATAATGATATGGGACTCATTAAAAGCTTACATATATGGTAAAACCCTAACTTGGCATAAAATAAATCAGAGAATGGGATTCTGAATTATTAGATCTACAATCCGAACTTTTGTCAGTAAAATCTGAAAAAAAAATCAAAATCATTTGGAGATGAAAAATAAAGTAGAAGTAGTAAACACTTAATATAATGAAATTCTAATACATTTAACTAGTTTAGCTTTAGAAAAAGTAAAAATTAATACGTTGGCCACTTCTCCCAAATATCTACATAATTTAGCCACAAGAATCAAAATACAATCAAAAGTTAATAACATTAAAAGTATCTTCCATGAAAAGAAAGGGAAACATTTCTTGGATATAGGTGACATTCTTGATGCCTATAGAAATCACTATATGGAACATTTCCAAAAATAAAATATACATATTGATCAATTAAATATAGGTGAAAAATGTTCTAATATAAAAAAAACTGAAAAATTAAAACTAGATCTGTAAGCACCCATATCCTACAAAGAAATTACAGATATAATAAAAGAGGGTAAAAATAATAAAGCTCCAGGTATAGATGGCGTAATCATGGAAATATATAAACTTTTTCCTTCAAAGATACTATCCCTCTTCCATAAAACTCTATTAAAATTTCAGTCACAAGCTCTAATACCACCCTCTTGGAGATATTCCTTAATCACACAAATCCTAAAGGAAAACAAATCCCCAAACCTCTGTACCTCATATAGACCGTTATCATTATTAAATAATGACTATAAGATATTTATGACAATATTAACTAACAAAATGAAAATACCACTATCCAAAACAATAAATAATGATCAAACTAGATTTATATGTCATAGACACACACATGACAATATTAAAAGGATAATTGTTCTTATAGATTATGTTAATAAAGAAAGTAAAGAAACATTCATAATTGGCTTAGATATAGAGAAAGCCTTTGATTCCCTAAATTGGGACTATTTATTCAAAATCCTAATGCTATTTGAATTTCCTGCATCCTTTGTTCATCTCCTAAAGAATATATATACAAATAATTTAGCATATGTCAAGTTAGGTCCTTTTACCTCTAAATCTATACATATAACAAAAGGCACTAAACAAGGATGACCCATGTCACCGATTCTATTTGCTTTGGCTATTGAAATATTGACAGATTCAATTTGAACAATATAAAAATCAAAGGAATAGATGTTTATGAACAATGCAATTCTAAAGTAATGGTATTTGCTGATGACATATTACCAACATTATCTAATACAAAAGAGACATTAGAATAATTAGATATATTAATTGACAAATTTCACATGACTTCTGAAATCCATTTCAATAAATCAAAATCATTTTTTTTATTTTTAAATAAAAAAATAGAACTGTAGACTAAGGGGGGGGTCACATCACAGGGAAACAAGAATCTACCTTAAAATATCTAGGAATTGAGTTATGCAAGGATAATAAATTAGTCTCAAAAAACTACAATAATATCATCAACATTATTAAAATCTCTGTGGAAAAATGGAACAAAATAATGTTAACATTTGAAGATAGACTACAGTTAATAAAAATGGTTTTACTGCCCAAGATCCTATACATAGCCCTGGCAATACAACTGTTACCAAAAAGGAATATATTTAAAGAAATAAATTCATGCTTAATAACATTTTTATGCTTTCCCAAAATAAACAGAATAGCTTTAATACATTATATCAGACCACGGAAACAGGGAGGATTAAACTTTCCTGTTATAAAAACATATATTAAAGCATGAATATCTAAAACAATCTCAGACTGAATAAGTCCAGATTACTCTGCAAATTGAAAAGAATTACTAACTGTAATATCAATAAATTAATTTGATTTACAAAAAAAATCAAATAACAGATAAAAACAATTTGCCATGGCACATATGTATTAGTATGCAGTATAATATAACTAAACCCACTATAACTTGTATGATTAATTATTGCATTGACTTATTTAGGAAAAATTATTAATACAAATATAGATTTAAAAATCTGGTTTGTTCTTTTAACACCATTTATAATCACAGAGAACTTTCCACATAAAATATATAAAAAAAAATATTAATTCCTCATAACAGAAAGGATTTGTTTGTTGGCTCCAATGTTTCAAAGAACTAAACATTTTAGATATGCAAGTAATAAAAACAACATACAAAATTCCACAATAGCACTGGCTAACTTTACAGAGTATTCTGTCATATTTGCAAGATTTAAGAAGAATAATTAACAATTCTTCATTTAAAGAAATACCTAAATTTATGAAATACATATATGAAATCATATATAATGACTTTGCCATGGGAAACAGTATTTGAAAATTTTACAAAATAATGATAAACTATAAAACAACACCCAAAACCTCATATTGGAACTATATAACAAAAGTACACTCAATACAGTTAACTGAAGATATTAAAACAAATATCTTATTATTGATGAAATATATATCCTTTGCACAATACTGGAAAGGTTTTAATTGGAAATGCTTGCAGAGAGCATTCTTAACCCCAGACAGAATCAGTAAAATTAGTTATTCCATAAAAGGAATATGTTGGAGATGTGAGCAAGTACACAATGCAGATTGGAACCACATTTTCTTTGATTGTGTTAAAATTAAGTCATTTAGGAATGGTATTAATAACTTTCTACAATATTTGCTTAATGCATCATTTTATTTAACTAAAGCTCTTATATTATTAAATGTGAATGAAGGTCCTCATTTGAATAGGTTAAACATGTATCTAATATTGACTATGCTTACAATTTCAAGGAAGTTTATAACAAGAAGATGGAATACAAATACAATACCACATTTGGAAGACTTCTACAGCCTACTGAATACCACAACATTATTGAAAATTAAAATTAAAGAACTAAGAATTTATCCAAAGCCATTTATCAACAACCCTTGGGGAAAAGTCTTATTGTTGATTGACACTATACAATAATTGATAAGACACTCTGATAATGGATTGGACATACTTATAAAGTAACTGTATATATTAAGATCTGTTATAGTGTCAGACTAATGTAAAGAGTGTACATAGTTATTTAAGATCTTATGTATAAATACTATGGAATTCATTCAAATGTATTTGAAAAAAAATTGAGAGAGAATTAAATGTATCTTGAAGAGCTGCCTCTTTTCGACCATTTTAAATAATATTCTATTTTGTGCCTACAACATAATGGTTTGCTTAGTTTCCAACCATCAATGACGCATGTAATAGAAATAGTTTGAATAGGGCTGGGCTCATTATAAAACCATTCAGTGGGCTGTTACTAATATTGTTTGAGCAAAGAAAGTGTCTCCAACAAATAATTTCTGGTGTTGAGTCATGTTCAAGCTTCTCATCCAGATATAGCACTGAGAAACTGTTCTTAAATCATCACAAAGAACTTAAAGCTCTGAAAAATAAGACTATACTGATTGTGCCTATCAGGAGATATTTTTTTAAAATGTCAGACAAATCAATGTTCATCTCAAGCAAATTAAAGATGAACTTTCCAGTGAAATATTATACTGATGGTGGTATAATGAGTATGTTTTGATGTTCTTAGACTACATTACTTTGATCACTGTACACTTTATGTCAGTATGAGTTTCAACAAATCAAGACTATCTTACAAAATATTTATATACTCACTAATAAATGAGATGTGACTGATCTTCCCCAAGTATCATATCCATGTGCCATTTTTCTGTGTATAGTCTGATTTTTGGAGTTTTAGCTGGTATTTGTGAATTAAAAATGACTAATTTTATTGATATCTGTGTCAGTGTTCTGTGGTACTGAGTTTTCATTGAAATTGACAGTATTATGGTTCATAGCTGGTCTGATGCCATGTCTTTTGAGTTCACTGACACAGAAATTGCTGACAAATAAATTTGTATCCATTTTAAGCTATTGATACTAAAGTTAGCATTTCATTGCAGTGATGCCTCCTACAATTATTGTTGTTACAGATGAACATAAATGTAGGTGTTACACCCTAGGCAGAATGTTGTTTTTCAAAGCATAAAGCCAGATAATTGCTAAGCATTATGTTCATACCTTAACATTTTATAAATTACATGGCTGTTGGTACTATGTAGGTCATTCTTCTTTTCCCACACCTTTAATGTTCAGATACACTGGCAAAAATCAAACAAGAATGAACAATGGAAAGTTGTCATAGGCAAAAACAAACACTCAATAAATGAAATAGAAGGAGAAGACTACAGTGGTAAGGGCAAGAAAATCACAACTGCCATGATGTTAAAAAAGAATACAAAGTATAAAACAGCTTTACAGTTGTAAAGCTAGAAAAAAAGTGAATGACAGTTTCAGTGTGTGATGTACAGCAGAGAAGTAAGACATTGACAGAACAAAAAGGGATATGCAAGTCAGAGTGAAAAAATCTAGGTCACTGGTACACTGGAGCAGATTTAGTGGAAGAAAAGATCAAAAAATTGCAAGATTTGGAGTTATAATAATAATTAATTTGCCACTGCAAAAAATGATTTGGAGTTATAATAATAATGAATCTGCCACTACAAAAAGGTAACACAGGTTTTACTATAAACATGTAAAAAAAACAGAAAAGAATCACACTTGTGGAAATCTAAGTAAAATCAAATCACCTGGTTGAAAACATGATGTCTACAGGACTCACATTTCAACATTTGTGTGTTTTTTTGCTATTTTTAGAGACAACAAACTCCCTGTGCTGTTTAACAAGATAAGAAAGTTTCTTCTCTGTGTTAACATCCTGACTAGCATTACAATGACAGCATATGGGGGGGGGTCACCAGTAGGAAATGGGATGCAAACATGGGAAAAAGTACATTTTATGGAAAATGATCAACAACTCCTGGCTGAAAAACAGAACATCAAGAAGAATTTCTAAGAATCAATGTGCGTCCTTAAAGTACAAATTGGAAGAAAAAAGCATTTGCTTTAGCACCTTCTATCTTAATATTAAATTAATGTTAGAAGTATAAAGTCAAAAAATCCAAAATACTGCTCTCACTGGTAAATGCTCTTGTGGAAACAACCAGTAAATATATAATAAAAACGTAGCACAAGAGCAAAAGCAAGGGTCAAATCTTATATTTAAAGCCAGATACTTTTATTAGTAAAACAATGGATAAGCGCTTTCGCTAAAAAATAGCTTCATCAGATCACAATGTTTGCTTAACAAAGACAGTTTAAATACTAAAACACATGGTGAGTACAATTCAAATGAACCAATCATCATCACACATCAATTAGTTCACTTAACATTTAAAGCAGCAAATACAAAAGTATATCAGTGCATTCATTACTGCTACTAATCATATAAAATATATATATATATATATAAAAAAAATATATAAAAAACTAACTCTAAATGATAGTATAAAACTTTAATAAAAGTTTTCTTGTTGTTAAAATGCATTTATAAAAATTATTTATATATATCTATTACAATTTAAAAATGACTAAATATTCTCATATCTTTATGTGTCTGCGTTTTCTAAGTACAGGTTTGATAGAGACTTTGTCATTTAGTCCTGAGCCTCTATCTGCTCTTAGCAAAATAATCCAGTTGTTTTCCTTCTCCTCTGTATATGTCATTATGTTATCTCCTCTTGCATTAGGTTCTATTACTTCTAGTACCCTAAATTGAAATTCATGTTGAGTGTTGTGTAAGACAATGTGCTTGGCTAAAGCATTCTGTGTATTACTTTTTCTGATGTTATAAATATGCTCTCTTATCCTGTCACGTAATGGGCGGTTCGTCTTACCCACATAAAATGATGAACATATTTTGCAAACTGCCAGGTAAACAACGTTAGGTGTCATACAATTCGCATGTGTTCTAAAATAAAATGTTTTACCATTATCTGGATGGATAAATGTGGTATTGCTATCAATATAACAACAAAAATTACAATTACCACATTTTTCTGTATGTCCTGAACTAACATGCTGTACAGCTTTCTTAGGATAACAGAGGAGTCTTTTTAAGTTGTTTCTGTTCCTATATATAAAAGAGGGTTCTTTGCCAACTATGTTAGAAATCTCTTCATCAGTCTTTAGTATATCCCAATGTTTACATATGATATTCTTGACTTCAAATAAGTCTGTTGTATAACTTGTTGCAAATTTGACATTCAAGGGTGTCGAAGAAATATCAGTTCTAATGATATCCTGTACTGGACCAAAATAAGGTTTACCTCTAGCATCACGTGAATTAAGGGCTTCAGTAGTGTATTGATCTATTTCACTAATTTTGTAGCCCCTAATCTTTAATCTATTTCGTAAACATGACAGATCTTTTTCTAAGCCTATTTCTGACTTATAGTCATTATCACTTATAATTATTAGATAAGTATTATTGAGAGTAATCCTAGAAGTGAGGCAAGGCTGTCTAGACTTACATAAAGTAAGTTTGCGAGTGCCATTTTTCAGAATACACAGTTTTCATGTCTTTTACATACAGTACATTATGCGTATGTGTGTGTGTGTATATATATATATATATATATATATATATATATATATATATATATATATATATATATACACACACACACACACACACACACACACACACACACACACACACACACACACCACACACACACACACACACACACACACACACACACACACACACACACACACACATACTCTATATGTAGAGCTATGTATGTGTTAGAATAGACATTATATTAGAAAGGATGAAGCAAATGTTTTGTCTGGCCTTGGTGCCATCTTGTAGGGAACAAAAGATGTTTTATAGAAAGTCATGATTACCTAAAGCTTTGAAACTGTCAGTCTAACTGCTGTTTCTTTCTGAATATTTAACAGTTTGAGAGTAATAGACTTTACAACTGCTCTATCTGAAATCAACATTTGAAAAGCCAAGCTGCTGTTTTTGTTTTTCATGGTAGCAACACGTTATCTCTACTTGTTTTTACCTTAATAACAAGTTTAGCAGTTAGCCGTTAGCAAGCTGTCTTTTAAGCTATTTAATTTATTATTCTGTTTAGATAATGTGGGATCGTGCAAATGGGTGTTAAAAGTGTGACAAGATGTCAATAAGAAATTGCTTTTATGATTGCATTTAGGCAACATGGGGGAGTGCAAATAGGGGGTCAAAAGTGTAACAGTTAACAAGCTGTCATTAAGCGATTGCATTTATGATTGCATTTAGATAATATGGAAGGAGTGCAAATGGGTGTGTTCTTCAATGCATCAAACTTCCTTTCTACAACACTGGAAACAAATGTAGTGTATATGCAAAAATATGGGCAAATGAAGAAAGTGGCAGGGATATGAAGATCCCAGGATATTAGCTGTTTAGGCAGGGCAAAAAGGTTAAAGATAAATGTGGGGCAGCAGACTACCTTGGAAAACAGAAACTTAAGAGTCATGGGAAGATAAAGGAACATAACAAGGAAGACAGGGGCTTTGAAGGTCATAAAATATCAACAGAATGAATATTCTGAAATACATACAGCGGGAAAAAACAGCTTCAGCAGAGAGTTCTGCACTAAGTTTGACTCAAATGAGAATTCTGATATGAAAATTTAAGAAAAACTCAAGTGCTTTCCTCAGATGCTGTAGGCAATAGTTTGACCACATAGAAAATTTGAAAGGTTCCCTGTCATGAAATCAATACAAAGCCACAGAGACAATGTGGGAGGACTCCACATGGGTTAATGGGAGAGCATCACATTGCAGCAGTACAAAAATATATCTATAGAGACTGTAAGAAAAGGTAGATTGTGTAGATAGATAGATTGATGGACAGATAGATAAAAAACAATTTTCTAATCCATGTAATAATGGAATTGAAATACCTTTAAGAATGAGAATACCAGCACAAGCTATTCCTTATACTCACCATAGCTCACACAAATGATACTGTTTAAGAAGCTATTCAAAGACTTGGAAAACGACATGTTATTCCACAAAATCATTCAGAGAAATGAAAACTACCATAGTTTGGAGAACATAATTCCTGGAAAGTTTTCCAGGATAAATTTAAAGGAGGAGGGGTAAAACTATGTATATCCTTACTGGATACTCTGAAATGATATGTAAATAACACAGCTTATGTTGTTTGCTTTTGGTAGCAGAGACTCATAAAAAAGTTTAGTAATAACAATTAATTAATTATTTGCGTCCTCCAATAGTAAATTTATCAAAATAGCATATTGCACTTGTATTCTAGGATAGGTCATCACCACAAGGGTAATGTGCCGTATGACTATCAAGACAATTTTAAGCTCTGTTCATGTTTTATAGAAGCTATATGGTCTGATTCAAAAAGATTACTATGTGGTAAAAGCTTGGTGTATACCTCGTGGTAACCATTATCAGTTCGGAGACAGCCCTACCACAGTAGTCTACCACAAAGAGGTGCAACACCATGATGGGCTGTCTGTGGCCTACGACAAATGCTAATGAGGTATTCCAGGGGAGTGACCTATGATAATGAACCATGTTCTGCCTCCATGGAAATATAATGGCAAGGCATTTATGCAGCTGAGCAATCTTAATTACCTTGGTAAGCCAAGCATGGTATCACATTAGAGGTAAATGGTGGGGAATTTGGTGGCAAGGTAATGGTGGTGTATGTGTATGTGTGGATGCATGTGAACATGTATGCAGAGGAATGATTGGCCTTAGGCTTATATGTGTTTGCATGAATGCCTGGTTAGTCAAAGAAGGAGGATTTAATTATAGGATAGGTAGGGTAAGTGTGTATGTGGGTGTAATGGTGAATGGCTGAGTGCATCTTGATTGTGATTTGATGAGGGGTCCTATTTATGCATGGTGGGGGGGTTGGTGCTGTCATAGCTGCAAACACCCCTAGCCTAATGTGCAATTTCTACAATAGTGAGGGGACACTAGTCACCACAGAAAAGTTAATACAGCAACAATTTTGCAGCACAAAAACTTTTTTGTGCTTAGGGGTAACATCAGCCTCCAGGGATATTGTTTAAATATTACCCTAAGTCAGTTAAAAGAGAACAAATGAAAAAAGAAACTAGGGGAAAAAAGCTTCAAGCCTCATAGCCATGGATGAAGGAGCATCTCATTAATAGCACATTAGTAGTCTGCAGTACTGAGATGCTCTTGTAGAACAATGCAGATTATAGGTAGAAAGAAGTATAAAACTCTAATGCCTGATGGTATTAAATGACTACAATAGCTCATGACTTTCAAGAGACAGTGCACATATAAAGCAAAATCAAGAATGTTCTGCAAAATCCTGGAAAGTTGAGAGGGAAGGGGGTACATCTTTGGAGGATTCATACATTTCAAAGCTACACCCAAGACTTCCAGACAAAGCAGGGAGGAACAACAGATAACACCAGAAGACTTTTTTGCAATTGTTAGTCACAGTTGCTGAAGAAGTTAATAGAGAAACAACTCTACCATCATCATGTAGGTTCTGAATGAAAAAAAAGAATGAAACTCTAATATCTGGCATTACTGACTGACTGTAAGGATTTGTAACTTACAAGGGCAGAGACAAAAATAAGAATACATCACTCACATTCTGTCAGAAAAATAAGATGTACATTGGTGTGTGTGTGTGTATGTGTGTGTGTGTGTGTGTGTGTGTGTGTGTGTGTGTGTGTGTGTGTGTGTGTGTGTGTGTGCGTGTGTGTTTGAATGTGTTCATCTTTGTAGGAGAGTGAATGGGGGGGGTGTACCCGTGCCAATGCAATGCATGGACCTCTAGTGATAACTACTGCAAGACAGTGTTGATTTGCAGTCACAGTCATTACAGGTGATTCAGAGGCATGCAAATTAGCTGACAATGAGCTAAAATGACTCTAAATATGTTCATAGGCTCATAGGTAGGCACTAGGCTATCAGCCCTTGGGCCTGTACAAGCCTAGCCAAAAAGGCACTCTGGCTTTTGCCACCCAAGAAAATGATTTTACTGTGACCCTGTTGAGCAGAGCCACAGAGGTGATCCCCAAGATGAATTTCCTATTTCCCATCCAATTATCAAGATTTTCTTGAAGAGTGCTAATGAGGAGCTTTGTTTGGTTTAGATATATAGTTTATTCCAGAGTATGGGAAGTCTCTGGGACAGGAATCTATCCCTCCAGCATGTTATGTTTATTGTGGTGACAAGGTTTAAGTCCCTAGAGCATGTAGATTGGAGGGACTGGGATTTCTCTAAGTGGAGCATGTCCAACAGTTCTGGGTTTGACATAGCTTTGTATGTTAGGCAGAGATCGCCTCTGAGTAGGCGATAAACAAAGGAGTAAAGCTGGAGTTTTTTGAGATGGTCTGCATAGGGCATCTGTTTGAGGCAGGAAATCCTCTTTGTGAGGTATTTCTGCAACCTTTCCAGTTGGTGCAGAGGTCTTGTGAGGTACATACCAAAAGGGGCACTGTACTCTATAATGGGTCTAATGAGTGATGAGTAGAGGGGAACAATTACCTCTTTTTTCCTGGATGAGAAACCTTTTGTGATGAGGTGTACAACATAGAAGGATTTCTTGACTACTGTGGTGATGTGATTATCAAAGGAGACACTACTGTCCACTTGTGTCCCAAGGTCTCTCATCACACTTTTGATGTTAAGTAGACTGCCACCTATGTGGTAGCTCATGGGTACAGAGTTTTTACCAAAGGGGATGACAATGCACTTCTTGGCATTGAGTTTGAGGCCATGGCTTTGACACCAGGCATATGTCTCAGAGAGGCCCTTTTGTAGGATGTCCACATCATTAGGAGTTTCAATTATGGCTCCTAGTTTGCAGTCATCTGCAAACTTCATTAACCAAAGGCCTTCTATGTTAGCCTGTACTTCAGAAAAGTAGATACCAAACAGGAGAGGACCCAGGACTGAACCCTGTGGTACACTACTTGTCAATGGTCTGAAGTCGGATTTGGAGTCTGCTACTTTCACAATGTGGGTTCTGTCAGTGAGCCAGTTGGCAACCCATCTTGTGACATAGGGATACCTAGTTTAGTGAGTTTATCTATAATTCCAGAGTGGGGGATGGTGTCAAAAGCCTTGTCAAGATCTAGGTAGGCTGTGTGAACAACCTTACCATCATCTATGGCTTTGCTGACTGCTTCAAAAAAGTCTATCAGGTTTAGGAGACATGAACTGCCTTTTACAAACCCGAACTGCATGGGGTCCAGAGTTTGGAGATTACCAATGTTTTTGTTTATAAGTTCCATGATGATACATTCCATGGCCTTGCAGACCAGGCTCATTAGGCTAATGTGGCAGTAGTTCCCAGGGTCCATGGTGGCTCCCCCTTTATGGAGTGGGATAACCATCACTGTGCACCATTCAGTGGGCACAAAGCCTGAGGTGAGGCTATGATTGAACATGGTGCTTAGGTGGGGTGACAGTTCATTCTGTAGTTCATGTAGAATGCAGCCTGGGATGTTGTCAGGTCCCATAGATGCTGTGTTCTTGACTTTGGAGAGTGTGGTTTTTACCTGTGCAGCCGTGATTACAGGAACTTTGCATTCTTCCGGTATAGAGATGGGCCTTTTAGTGAGTGAGAGGGGGGCAAAGTTAGCACTGAACCTATCTACCAGGATGTTGGCAATATCAGTTGGTTCTGTATATTTAATGCCATTGTGCTGTAACTCAGAGCAGATCTGAGTGCTGCCATTGAGATTCTTGACATAGCTATAAAATGCTTTGTGGTTGTCTTTAGAATCAGTGGTGATTTTGTTTTTGTAACTAGCTTTGGAGGATTTTATGAGGGATCTCAGCTTCTTACTGAGGCTGACTAGGGAGTTCCTCCAGTCAATGGATTTTACTCTTTTTTGCAACAGTTTCTTTCTTCTGTTTTAGAGTTTGTTTATGGCAGGGGACCACCAAATTGGCTTCCTTTTTTTGGAGGATAGCATCTTGGTTCTGTTAGGGATAGCACGATCCATGGACTCGTGTAAGTGCTTATAAAGTGCATTTGTGTAGGATTCAGCAGTCATACCTCTATTGTCGGTCTGCATGGGTGTCGAGAAATTTGTCACTTCTGTCATAAGAAGCATGAAGCTGGCTTTGGAGACATTTTTTACGGTGGTTTCCCTAATAGGGTATGGCGGCGGGATGTGGATGTCTAGGCTGATTAGTTTGTGGTCGGATTTTACCAATGAGGAATTGAACTCTGGTGTGGAACACCGATCACACATGTTGTTAATGACCAGGTCTAGGATATTGCTGCCCCTGGTGGGGGAGTGGATAAGTTGATCCAAGGCATTGGAATTTATGAATTCCAGAAAATGTTGAGCAAAAGAGTTGGTACATGAGTAGTTTTCCCAGTTAATGGTGGGGTAGTTGAAATCACCCATTATTAAGGTATTGGGTTGTACCCTAATATTTTCCAGTGTATCAATAAATGAGGAGTGGGAACCCTGGGGCATGGTGTGGGATCTGTAACAAGTTACAATTTGGATTGTGGTCTTGCCCAGAGTTAGTTTCACATGGAGAATCTCGGATGCATTATGCTGAGCTACTAGCCTGGAGGTGTGGATATCTTTAATGAATATGGATATGCTTCCGCTTTTAGTGTTTCAGTCCAGGTTAGGTGGCCAAAAGTGTGGCATGAATTATAACCTGATAATGCAGGGGGGCTCTCTGGAGCCTTGAACCAGGTCTGTGTCACTGCACAGATGTTGATGTTCTCCATTTTAAGGAGTGCCTCAAGTGAATGCATTTTGAGGTTTAGACTTCTAGCACTGAGCAGCATTACCCTCAGATTTTGCTTGCTTGTACCTGTTATGGTGGTGAATTTGTCATTTGAACCTTGCCTAAAAAATGCACTATAGGGGTGCAAGAGCCTTAGCCAGTATCCAGAATCCCAAGTGCGACAGGTGCAGGCCATCTCTGGCAAAGCATCGTGGTCTGTTGATCATGTCATCCCAGGCAGACAGATACTGGATCCCCTTAGAAAGACACCTGAAGCTTAGCCAATTGTTGAAGTCAATCATTTTGTCCTTGTACTGTGGCATCATTCTGGGTGATGGCAGGATACTACTCATGGCTAGGGTCATACCTGCCTGGGCTACAAGATCAGAGAGCTCCTCCATGACTCTTTTCATGTAGTCCAGGGAGGTATGTCTCAGGTCATTCACACCAACATGGACAATGACAGAGTCATATTTGTACTTGTTTTGGAGTGACCTGAGTGCGTGCATTATGTGGCAGATCCCAGCACCTGACAGGCATCTGACAGTAACTTTCTCCTTGTTTAGCCTTGTGAGTGGAACATCAGTGTGCCTGACTATAGAGTCACCTATGACTAGAGTGTTGGGTACTTTGTTATGCCTTATGGGCTGTGGTTGAGTGGCACAGTGAGTTTGTGGGCTATGTGTCATTTGGGTCATGTTGGGGGGGGGTGGAGGTTGCTTGCATTTCTGCTTTGGAGGTCTCTGTTGCTTGAGCAGATTTTTATTGAGAGCCTCCAGGAATGTAGGTGTGTGTTTTGTGTTGCTATGAATGTGTTTTGGTGGTATAGATTTTGAGGGATTATGTGATGAGTGTGGTGTGGTGCAAGTGTTTACCTTCTCCTCTTGACTGTCTAGTCCAGTCTTGTGCGAAAAGGGCTTTGCTTCCAATTTAGCTATATAAGTGCATCTCTCACAGGTTGTAGTGTTGGGTGGTAGGAGGAGAGGGTTGCATGTGTACATGAGGCAATTGCTGCATTGCCCCATGATGTCCAGATTCATCATGTAGACAGGAGAAAACACCATGAGCTGACCCTTAGACATGCCTGGATAGGTGCTTATTTATTAAGTATTAAAAACTGTTTTCTTATAGACAAGTGAGGAAAGTTGAGTACTGTAGTAATTTTGTAGCTTATTTAGTGCTTACGACAATTTCTTTACAAGTGCTGAGCTGAAAGAAACAGATTTGACTGCTAAAACTAAAAAACTGGCTAGTTCTAAGGGAAAATTTGAAGAGCTGACTTTATGGCACCGGGAATAGTATAACCCTAGCTAAGCAGAGATGCATAAAGTGTATATATATATATATATATATATATATATATATATATATATATATATACACACACATATATATTTTTTTAATATAACAGTAGCAAATGAGCAAACTGATACAAATTAACCACTTAACCAATAAAAAGCTAAAAACTGAGCCCCATTGAAGCAATCTTTGATCAGACAAGTTCTAACTGCGCACTCCTGCCACTAGAGTGCAGAGGAACCTTCTTCAAAAAAAGATGGTCTGGTTTAGTGTTCACGTTACACAAAGAAAGCTAGATTCGGCAGGTCTGAATTTAGTCTATGCTACAGCAAACAAGGCATACCAATTTCAGAAAGAAACAGTTCAAATAATCAGGCACAATAAGCCTTTAACCAGAAACTCCCAGCTCAGAAGGGCAGAATCTTCCCTCTCCTTCCACAAGAGTGCAGACCACACCTTCTTAATGTAAAATAACTGGCCCAAAGCCCAAGTGCTTAAACCAGAACTAATACACTTTTAGAATAACAGACACTGAGCCCTCAATCAGCAGTTCCCAACTTAGAAGTATGTAAGCTACCTGTCCTGTCAAAACAGTGCAGACCACAAACCTTCTTAATGTAAATCAACTGGTCTGAAGCACAAGTGCTTCAACCAAAGGCTTAGAATAACAGTTACAATTTAATCAGGCTAAAAAGCAGTAATAATTGTAGCAGAATAAATGCAATAAAGTAGGAAGAAACACAAATACAGTAAAAGCAGACAAATAAAGTGGATTTTTTATATAACAATGGAAAACGAGCAAACTGATTTTAAACAAATTAACCAGTAAAACAGCTCAAAACTGAGCCCTATTCCAGCAGTCTTCAATCAGACAAGTTCTAACTACACACTCCTGCCACTAGAGTGCAGGGAAACCTTCTCCAAAAAAGATGGCCTGGATTAATGCTCAAGTTATACAAACAAAGCTAGATTCAGCATGCCTGAATCTAGTTTATGCTACAGCAAACAAGGCACACCAGTTTCAGAAAAACAGTTCAAATAAGCAAGCACAATAATCCTTTAAAAAGAAATTCCCAGCTCAGAAGGGCAGAATCTAACCTCTCCTCACACAAGAGTGCAGACCACAAACCTTCTTAATGTACAATAACTGGCCTGAAGCCCAAGTGCTTAAACCAGAACTAATACACTTTTAGAATAACAGACATTGGGCCTTCAATCAGCAATTTCCAACTTAGAATGTGTGCTGCCCCAACAGTGCAGACCACAAACCTTCTTAATGTAAAACAACTGGTCTAAAGCCCAAGTGCTTAAACCAAAAGGCTTATAATAACAGTTACAATTTAATCAGGCTACTACCATGCAGTAATAAATGCAGCAGAATAAATACAACTGAGTACTTTTAAGAAGAGGCAAAAGCAAAATAAAGTGCCTTTTTTAGTAAAGTGCAAGGAGAGAGGAAGAAGGAGCAGAAGAAAAATTAGAACCTAAAAGGGTTGGCCTTCTTAGATGTTCTCTCTGTATTAAGTAGAGTGAACACCAGATTGGGAGGGGTATCCCAGATTAAATTTACAGTAGCGGCAGGCAACTGCAAAGCCACCAACTATAACAACACTACAAGAATAGAGTGGGGGGCAGTTACAGGACAGATGAGAAACATAAGACAATGCCAGAAAATATATAAAATAATTCAGTCAGGCAAACAATAATTCTGTCAGGCAAAATTAAGACAATGCAGAGCTCTGAAAGGTTAAAATGCCAAGAAATATACTTATCAATCAGCGATATATTTCCAGATTGTTTGAGAATCATACTTCAGCCGAAACACCAGGAGTTTCCAACAATTTATGCATGAATTTACAAACAGAAAATATTTTTAAATCAGCAAGCCTTGAAACAATCAGATAACACAAAAGCTGTTAGACCAGTTTTATAAGCTCCACATCAGGAAGAGGAGGGAAGCAGCCACTGCACAAAATAAATTTATTTATTTATTTATTTATTTATATTTGTTGACCAGGAGTGTCCGACTGGACGTAGGTCCATTTTCAGCGGAGGCCCGGGGAGAAAAGCTCCACAGTTAAAATAAACAGACAGTAATTACATTGGATTACATAGCGATTAACAATTTACATAGCAATTACTTACAACATATTTGCAGATGAAGGACATAGTACATCAGTAGACAAATAGAATCTTTATCTGTGAAGTACATAACAGACATTAACAAATGTTACAAGAAGAAGTTCCTGCTGTATAATAAGTACTGGCTTATGAGCATCTGAGCTTGCTATAATCAAGGTAATTAGTGGAGTGGAAAGAAAGGTAGTGGTTGGATGGGGTGGGTGATATTAGAGTGGGAGTTGCAAGGGCATAGGCAGCATGTTTTTAGGTGCGCTTTTAGTAAAGTTTTGAAGTGGGTGCATGATGGTATGGAGGTAATTGTGGGTAGGAGGGAGTTCCATAATTTGGCTATGGTGCAAGAGAATAGTGCTTCACCGGCAGAGTTATTGGCTTTAGTGATCTGCAAGTGATTTTTGTTGCTGGATCTTAGTGATCTGGTGGTGCAATAGGGTTGGAGTAGATTCTGGAGGGACGGGACATTTAGTGGATGGTTTACTAGTTTGTGGGCGAGTGAGAGTTGATACCATTGAAGGAGGTGAGGGAGTTCAAGCCAGCCCAGTTCAGCAAGTGAGAGACAGTGGTGACTATGGTAGGATGCCCCTGTGGCAAATTTGTTGATGTTGTTGTAGCAGGTCTCTAGCTTGTTTAGATCGCATTGTCTTAGGTTGGTATATATTGGAGCGGCATAAAGTAGGGTGGAGATAAGGTGGGAATTTATTAAAATCTTTTCTGCTTTGGTGAGAAGTTGCTTATTTCTGTATAGTGCTCCTAGTTTTTTGTGGACTTTTTTTAAGGTCATGGATATGTGAATGTCAAATTTTAGTTTATTGTCTATTTTCACTCCTAGCAATTTGGTGTGTTCAGTTGGGTATATAGTGGTGTTGTCTTTTGCTGTGATGTTAAAGTGAGAGTTGTTTTGAGTATGTTTGGTGGGTTGGAAGATGAGTAGTTTAATTTTGTTTGGGTTGAGTATTAATTGGGCATCAGATAACCACGTTTCAACAGAGGGAAAAGGCTTCCTGTGTGACTTTTTGCAGTTTGGGTAGGGAATGAGCTGAGCAGATGATGGTTGAGTCATCTGCATATTGTATGACTGTGCCATGTTTGGTGGCAGAAGCTAGATTATTGGTGAAAACAGAGAAGAGTAGGGATCCAAGGATGGATCCTTGGGGAACCCCTATGGAGACAGGTAGTTGGGGAGATATGTCATTCTGCTATACAATGTATTGTTGGCGGTCAGACAGGTAACTCTGAAACCAGTTGGTGACTGATTGTTAGAAGGATAGGTTATTGAGGACAGAGATAAGTTGTTTGTGTGGGACCATGTCAAATGCTTTAGATAGGTCTAGGAAAGTAGCAGAGGAGAGATAGCCATTGTTTTTATGCTGAAGGATAGTGTTAGTAAAGAAGAGTAAGGCAGTGGTGGTGCTATGATTTGGTCAGAAACCATGCTGAGTATTGGAAAGGAGGTTGTTAGTAAGGAGGTAGTCTGAGACCTGAGAGTGTATGCATCTCTCTAGTATTTTGGAGAGTGGAGAGAGAATAGCTATGGGGCGGTAATTGGTTAGTTCTGTGGAGGGTCCACCTTTGTGGAGGGGAATTATATGTGATATTTTCCACAGTGTGGGAATGTAACTTTCTGACAGAGATCGGTTAATCAAGATGGATACTGGGTAGGCCAGAGCATCAGCTGCGATTTGTAGGTATTCACTCGGGAGGTTGTCTGCTGCTAATCTGGTGAGCTTAAGTTTAGTTAAGAGTTTTTTTATGTTGGAGGTAGGTACAGGAGAAAAGGAAAAGGCAGTGGGGAGATTACTAGTTGAAGGTGTGGGTTGGATGGGAGGGGGGTTGTGTTGTTTAGCTAGTGATAGTATGGTATGTGTGAAGTGTGTATTGAATGAGGTAGCAATATTTTTGGAGGAGTGAGGAATGTTAGGAGGAGGGGTACTGACTTTACCTGGGTGGAGGATGGAATTTATGGAGGACCAGAATTTTTTGGGGCTGTGTTGTGAGGAGTCTAGGGCAGACTGGTAGTACTGGAATTTGTCCTGTTTTATTAGCTTTTTGACTCTACTGCGTAGTTCTAGGAATTTCTGTCTAGTTGAGGGGGTTTTGGTTTTGCGCCAGTGCTCCCAGGCTTTATCCCTGTTTTTCATTTCTGACTTAGTGGTTTTCTGTAGCCATGGGGAGGGTTGTGCTTTGATTCTGGAAAGTCTTATGGGGGCATGGTAATTAAGGATGCTCAGGAAGGTAGTATTAAAAAATTCAACTGCGACATCAAGACTGAGGTACTTTAGAGGATGTCAGTTACATTCTTTGAGGGATGAGATGAATGTGAGTGGGTTAAAGTTTAATTTTTTACGTATTTGACGGTAGATAACAGGTTTAGTTTGGTACAGGTATTTTTTGAGTAGGAATGTTGGGGAGTGATCACTGAGGCTATCTGATAAGCAGCCTGTTATATATGACTGGAGGCTATTACTGACTAGTATCCAGTCCAGGGTAGTGTGCTTGCTGGAGTTTTTATTTATCCTGGTTGGCGACTGGACTAGTTGGGTGAAGCCATGAAGGTTTACATGATGGGTTGGATGGTTGCCAGAACAAGATTGCCAGTCAATATTGAAATCACCTAAAATTATAGTTTCTTGGGGGAGATGGTGGGTAGACCAGCTGAGGAGATTTTCTAGTGGAGGGATGTTTTGGCCAGGTGGGAAGTAGCATCCAATTATGTTGATGGTTTTGTTTTGGTTTATCTTGAGGTTGGTATATATTATTTCTTCATTGCCTATTTGTGGAGCTGATGATTTTAAGATCTGGAAGTTTAGATGCTGTTTAAATATTATAGCTACACCGCCTCCTTTCTTGTTTGGCCAGTCTACTCTTAGTATGCCGTAACCTGTAAGGAGTATTTGCTCACTGGTAATGTGAGGTTTTAGCCAGGTTTCTGTCAGGATGACTATATCTGGGGAGCAGAATTCTATGGTGGCATGGAGTTCATGGACTTTGTTGGATATACTTCTAATATTTAGGCTTAGTAGAACGAAGTCACTTGGCTTTCTATTGGCTGTAATATGGGAGAATTTGTGGTTTCTAGTCTGATTATGAGGACTGGAGTTGGAGATGGTAGGGCGAGGGTTGGGGTGGATATCTCCAATTAGGGCTAGTTTTGATATGCATGAGGTTATTAGTTTTCTCAGCTTTTGAATGTGTTTGTTTATAAGGGAAACTTTATGATTGTGCTCTTTGGGTAATAAGTATGGTGGGTGGGATACTGTGTTAAGTTGTAGGGATGCTTTATGCTTGAGTAATATAGTTGGTAGAATATGTGGGGGGTGCATAGGGATGTTTCTTGAGTTGGTGGGAGGGGAGCTGAGTGAGGGTGAGACATGAGTGGTGGTGTGAGTAGTAGTACAGTGGTAGTGGTTGAGTGGGGGAATGATGGAGCTTTGGTAGGATGCAAGATATGCAAGGAGAGTGCATGCAGTGAGCATAGGAAAGGTATGCTTGTACATGTTAGTTGAGGAGGTGTGATAGTAGTAGGAAGATGGAGGAGGTAGTGTTGGGTTAGCGCTGTAGTTGGCTACTGGAAAGATGGGAGGGGGTTGTGAATGTAATAAAGGTGGGACCACTGGGGGTGGGAGGGAATAGGGGGCAGGGTGGGGAGCGAAGCGGGTAGAGACCCTGTTAGTTGCTCTTATGAGGAGGCTGGAAACAATCAGGTAACAGAGTTAACTGATAAATGAACATATGATAGTGACAAGGGTAAAAAAAGCTTAAGCTTAAAAGCTTAAGTTTTTATGTCATAGATATCCTTAAAGGGAATCCCAGATGAAGACCCCGCAACTCACTTTTGGAATCCAATATATATATATATATATATATATATATATATATATATATATATATATGTGTGTGTGTGTGTGTGTGTGTGTGTGTGTTTGTATAGAAAAGCAATCCTTAATGTCTGTAGTCCTCCTGATCTCTGTAATAGCATTCAGTTGCTTGTTTGCACAAAACCAGAAAATTGAAACACTTAAATCATTTTCACTCAAACCCTGCCAGCAATACCACTCCTGAGTAGAGAACCTCAAGGTCCACTAACCCTTACTATTCTCAATGGAAAATATGTAAAATGACTCTAGACAAAAATCCCTCAAAGAACAAAATGGCATGCTATGAATCCTAGGTGCTAACTACTGTCAGGTACCAGATTTGATTTTGCCACCTCAAGTATCATCACCCCCATCAATGGCCACCTCAAGACCATCACCTCCATTTATGGCCCACTCTACATATCACTTAATCTGGATTTTTGGGGTAGTGTTTATATGTCTTGATGGAAACAAACTGTGTAATTTTGTGGGTGCCCCAGCTTCCCATTTTACTAGCAAAACAATGTTTGGAGTTTTGAATTTGCTTATTACTTTTTTTAGTTAATAAAAGAGCATGTAGACTTAGGCTGGCCTCCAAAGCCAAAGGTAATTTGAAATCCTTATTTAGCCATACTAGAAAACTTAAAAAAATAATACCCTATAGTGCTCAGAACTTATTCAGGATGAGGCTTCTTATCCTAACCTAAATGACATTGCCAATAGTCTTGCAAACACATTTAGTGCCAGTTTTACCAGTGAGACTACTATTCAAAATAGCCTGATTCCTTGCTCACTCAATTATCATTATAGATCATTTAAAAAAGTGCTAACCAAGACCAAAAGTACTTCCTACATGTATCCTGACAATATACCTTGTTACTTAGGTTCATACTAGGCTAACTGCCCTTGTGAACCATTTGAAGCCTAGCCAATTATCCCCTGTGAGATTCAAACCCTCCACCTTGTGTTTGTAAGGCAAACACCTTAACTATTAGGCCATCCTCCCAAGGGGAACTTAATTAATAGTGTTAAACATTTGCTTACAGATACACTCCTCAAACTCTTTAGTGTAAGTTTAGCAAGCTGGTTTTGCTCTTGATGAGTGGGGCACAGCACCGGTATTGCTCCTCCATAAGGGAGGCTTTTCAACTGACCCAGGTAATTACAGACATATTAGTCATGCAAGCCTCATTTGCAAAGTCATGCAACGTATTACAACTGGCCTCATAAAGTGTGATATCAGAAATTGTGTTAGACTTTTCCCTGCAACACTTTAGTTTTATGAAGGGCAGATCCTGTCTATTTAGCCTGGTAAACTCGTTCAGAAGTAGTACAGAGTATGTAGAAGGTGGTAATGCAATTCATGCCACATTTCTTGATCTGGCTAAATCTTTAGAAACTATTCTCCATGTTGGTATTACAGAAAAGCTGAATGTTTTAAAAATCAACCTGATTATGGAAAGGTAGATAGCAATCCAGCTGAAAGACATAAGCCTTACGGTGCGAATTGCAGATATCTCATAATGATGTTTGAAATTGACCACTGGTGTCCCTCTGCATTTAGTACTGGGACTTATTGTTTTATGGTACTTACTTCTCAGATCTTTAAGTAGACAGCCAAAACTTTTGCTAATAAAGTTTGCAGACGATTGCAAACTGGGGTTGTTTTTAAGTCACTATATTAAACTTAAACCTTCCAGAATGAATTTGTTATAGTAAACACTTGGTGTACTTAAAAAGGGCTCAAACTAATTGTGAAAAAGTAAAATATCATCAATTTTATTAGACAACTCCCCACATCTCATCATACTGACTAAATAACTCACCTCTAACAAAAATGTGCTTATGGACCTAAGTACTTAGGTTGATAGCTGCTTCCATTTTGACCATTGTTTAGCAACAGTTGTCAGGAAATCCTTTTATGTAGCCCAGCTAATTGCCAAAAGAATATCATCAAGGTCTAAAGAGGTAATAATTCCTTATATTCAGCATTAGTCAGGGCAATTATTAAGCCGCAGTGGTGCAACGGTAGCATTGTAGCCTCACAGCAAGAGATTCTCCCATTCAATTCTTGGCTGGAGCACCTTCTGTGTGGAGTCTGCATGTCCTCCCCGTGGTTGAGTGGCATTCAAAAGACATGCATGAATGGGTGTGCCAGGGCATTGGGCTGGCACCTCGGCACCATAAAAATTGACTGCCAATCATTAGCGGACCAGAGTTCCGCTGTGGCGACCCCTAACCAGGAAAAGCCAAAAGAAAAACAATCAGGGTAATTGAGTTCAATGCCCATTTTCAGAAGTATCATACTAAGCATGTCAAACAATTAGAAATACTCCAAGGGTTCCTGATCAAAAACTTAACAGACCTAAAGTGTCTGAGTTACCAAGTAAGACTTAAAGCTCTATGCCTTCATTCAGTGTCTTATAGTCATATGAGGGGAGATCTCTGTCTCACTTACTGTGTCATTAGATACCCTGTTATCCTACACCACTTGCTTCTCTGTAAATCCAGTGACTTCAACAGTAGTAGAACCAGGGACCTACATCTTCATGAACAGATTCCTATGGACAGGTTTATCACTCAGCACCTCATAAACCTCTGGAATAAACTTCACCTGCATGTTAAGTATATGTAACAACTCAATAAACATTATTTTAGCTGGGGGTAGAAGCACCACACACACACACACACACACACACACACACACACACACACACACACACACACACACACACACACACACACACACACACACACACACACACACACACACACACACACACACACACACACACACACACACACACACACACACACACACACACACACACACACACACACACACACACACTGAGCAGGTGGCACTGAGCGTTAAGGCTGTGTGCTGTAGTTTCTGTGGAGCAGGGTTGGAGCCCCTTAGCCTGCATTTGCCTACTGTGTGACCTTGATTAATTCACTTAACCAGGTGTTGCTCCTGGGTCGCCTCTGTAAACAGAATATCTGTCCAGTGGGCTTACCTGGTTAACAAATGGGTATTATCTGAACATTTTGATTATGAGGAAATTATATAATTAGATTTTCATCTCCCAAGCCCCTACTTACACTTACCAAGGGTAGCAGAACTTGTCAGAGATTTGAGATGCATGGCTAAGCTTAAAAAGGCCCTTGTGGTTATAAACTTAATAAACACCTACTAACCTATGTACCTATATATGCCAACTCCAAGGTCACACTACAGTGAGGAAAATGGCATGTTTCCAAATCCCCACTGTACAACAATCTCTGGACAATTCACTGTTTAAGTGAAGAGAGATATGTTCGATATTTTAAATAGTCAATCGTATGAGTTTGATCACATGAAATTCGAAGATTTCAAAAGTCATATTTTAAAATAGACCCTTTTCACGCTACCTTTTGTGTCAAAGTCCAAGAATCCTTTAACAATTACTATCAGGTAAAATCTCCAGTAATTCCCCTTTGTTCTCTCTAGAGACAGGAATTATGTCACTACCATACAGGTTCCTTCTCCTCAGATTCCATTGGCTTCCGTTTTCAAGAAGCTATGTAGGGCTCTTCACACACACACACACACACACACACACACACACACACACACACACACACACACACACTGCCAGAATTATTTTATTTTTATGCTTATAATCCATCTCCTTTAGAATCCACCTTCTCAGAATCTGTATTATTAAAACCATTCTTTTATTCATCACAAATCAAGTATCATTAGTTGGTTGAGCTCACTGGCTAATACAATCATGTTGCTATGCTGACTTTACCACTTTTCTTAAGGCATCATCTTTTATTTAATTAATTTAACCATTAGTTTCACATAGCCTACAAAAAGTATATTACACTGTCCTCATGACTGATGGGCTGTTAGCCCTAGATAGGCCATATGCAGTCTAGTTTCTTTAGTTTTCAGTCATTTATTTTAATTATGATGCATAAGGTCTGGTCTGTATTTCACTGTAAACTGAGTGTTATCATCAAATTGAAGGTTTGTAGAAAGAAGAGCCACATACATAGATTGTGTGTCCATACTGTTGTCTGTCTATATATAATAGTCAAGCATGATCTACGGCAAATGGAAATTCTCTGCCAAGAAGGTGGTATTCCAACAATTATGTCCATTTAATGTGCTCAAAAAGCATATGATATTCTTTTCCTCTCTAAAGCTGTGACAACACCATCCGTAAGCCTACTTCTGATGTATCACTATGGACTGCAAAATGCTTTGTGAATTCTGGATAGGCTATAATAATCTGTGACCTGAGTGTTCTTTTTTTAGCTGTTTAAAGGTATTATTTGTCTATGATTTCCATTTAAACGTAAAGGGCATTTTTCTGCTGCTAAATTTGTCAGGTACTAAGCTACTGATATGAAGTGGAATATAAATTCCTGGTAGTGGCCATTTAACTCCAAGAATGCTCTTTCTTGATTTTGTAAGTGCAAGAACTGGCACAATTTTAACAGGTTCAAAAAGCTCTTTCTTTTCTGGAGGGATATCAATCTCCCTAGCAATACCATATCCCAAATAGTTCAATTATGTCATGTCTGTCTATGTTGTTTTTGGAGGCAGTTGCAATTAATCCAAACAGTTTAAAGGAATCAAGTACAGCTTTAACCTTAGCAAAGTAAGAATTGCAATTTTTGGAGTGTATTATATCAGATTATCTAGGCAAACAGTGGCAATATACATGACATGGTGTTAGGATTCTGTACGTAAATCTCTGAAAGGATGCAGAGGTTCTATGCAGCCAGAAAGGAAGGGAAGTATGCTGGAATATGCCCTCTGGTATAAAAAAAATGTTTTTTCTTAGCTCTCAGATATTATCCCCTTGTTAGATCCAGTGTGACCAAAATCTTGCTTTTCCCAACATTTTTATAAGCTTCTTAGGCTCTGAGTACCCATCAGATTTTGAGATGCTATTTAGTTTCCTTAAATGATTACAAAACCCGAATAACATTAAGGGAAGTCCTATTTACTTTTTGACCACTACTAACCATCATATTTACTTCACCTTGTACATCTTTTCTGTGTAATTCTGGTATTAGGTAAGGTTTTAATTTAACTTTTTTCCCTTGGAATAGTCTCAATATTGTAATAAATCATGGACATTCTGCAGGATAGCTCTAAAAACATGTATTTATTTATTAACAGAAACTCTGTTACTTCTTGTTTCTGTTGTTTGGAGACCCTGGTTTCTGCCTGAACTATTAAAATAAAGGCCAGGTTTCTTTCTTTAAGGTCAGTTTTCTTTCTTCAATAGGCATATTCTTTTCAGTTATTAAACTAACTACAGAAGACAGTGTTTCTTTAGATGGCTTCACAGTATTCATATGGTATATCTAGATCTAGGGATGTCATTGTCCCATTTTATTCAGCCCTCATTAGGTCAGTCATTAAATATAAAGCCCGCTTTGGCATGTATTTGTACAGACATGCAACAACCGGATAACCCACGGAGATACCTTACTAAAAGGATACAAGGTCTAAAGTGTCCATCATGGACTGACTCAAAGCCCTGTCACTGTATTCAGTATCCTAGAGACTGCTAAGATCTGGCATGTGTCTGGCATACAAGGCATCTTCTAATCCAACACTGATGGATTTATAGGATCATAGGAGATTACTAGGCTATCAACCCAAAGGTTTTAAGCCTAGCTGTTTCAACCCAATGTAATACCGTAGAAGTACTAGTCAATACCCAAGATTGCATTAAGTGGATGACTGCCCATCTCCAGGGGGGTTGTGGTACTATCCCCAGAAATAATTTACAGTGCCCCATCCACTCATCCTGCTTCCTCTTGAACAGTGCCATAGAGGTACTCTGTTTCACATGAATTGGTAGCTTGTTGAAAAGATGTGGAAGTCACTGGTAGATAACTCTGTCCATCCAGTATGTCCTATTTAAGTAGTAGGCCATATTTAAGTCCCTGGTATGGTTAGCCATAGACCCATTTGATGGATATGCAGTAAGTTCATTAGGTTTGGGTCTTCGGTTGCTTTGTAGGCCAGGCATAAGTCTCCCCTAAGATAGCTGGAAAATATGGAGTATAGTGACAGGGACTGTAATTGGACTGCGTAATGCACATCCTAGAGACTCTTGATCGTCTTTGTTAGAAGCCTCTGAGGTCTCTCCAATTGCTGTAGGTGCTTAGTATGGTACATACCGAATGGGGCATTATTCTCAATTATGGGCTGGATAAGTGTCAAGTATAGGGGGTTGTAACTTCTTTTGCTCTCATGGTGATGCCTTTACTAATCAGGTGAGCTATGTGGAAAGCTTTCCTTACAACAGTACACACATGGTGGCCAAAGTTAAGGTCTTGGTCAACCTGTGATCCCAGTTCCTTTACCACTTCATGGGTACTTAGGGTATTGTTGTTGATTAGATAGTGTGAATGTGCATTGTTTGTGTGAAAGGGAATGATGATACATTTCTTTGCATTCAATTTGAGACTATGACTAATACACCAGTCATTGGTCTGTGTAAAACCCTCCTGGAGTATACTGAAATAATTTGGAGATTCAGTGATTGCACCTTGCCTGCAGTCATCTGCAAACATGGTCAGCAACAATCCTTTGGTATTGATTTGAACTTCTTAGAGGTATACACCAAACAGTAAGGGGCCCAGCACTGACCCCTGTGGCACCCTGCTAGTAACAGGTGTCTCAGTTGATGTGGAGTCACCTATTTTGATAGTGTGTGTCTGGTTTGTGAGCCAGTTGGCAACTCATGAACTCAGTGAAGGGGTTTACATTCAGTTTGTTAAGTTTATTGTAATCTCTGAATGTGAGATTGTGTTGAAAGCCTTTGCCAAGTCAAGGTAGGCTGTGTGCAGAGATTTGCCCTCATCAATGGCCCTGGTCACACTTTCAAAATAATCCACCAGATTTAACAGGCAAGATCAGTCCTTCATGAACCTGAATTTGGTAGGATCCAGGGTTTGGAATTCACCTATGTCTTTATTTATGAGAGCCATAATAATAAGTTTCTTAACTTATTATTATTATTATAAGCTTTATAAACCTAACCTACCCAGACTATATATACTTCTCAGCAACCTTTAGAACAATATTATCTAAACGTAACCTTATTTGCTGTCCTAACCATTCTAATGCTTTGTTTTTAACTCCCTATCCTAACCATTCAAATGCTTTGTTTTCAACTCTTCTATAGCAATCTGTTATCCTAGCCATTCTAGGGTTATGTTTTTAACCCTTCTACATCTAATTTCCAATAACTCCCCTTCTTAACTAACCACCTTTTTCTCCTGGTTGTCATTTATGACATCAGTCTAGGTATCATGTCATTCTATACATTCAAATGCTGTGCAATGATTTCTGTACATATCTCATACTATAAACCTGCAAAGATCTTAAACTTCAATGTAACCATGTATATAAATAATCACCTTTTTAAAATTTTACATTTTAAATTTTTCAATGTAACCATGAATATTGATTGTCATTTTTTGTACATGTGGAGCTTTTCTCCCTGGGCCTCCGCTGAAAATGGACATGTATCCAGTCAGACTCTCCCGGTTAACAAATGTAAAATAAAAATAAATAAATAAATACATTCCACGCTTCCAAACACCTCCACAGCAAAAATATATCACAAAAACACAAGTCCAAGCACTTTACCAGTAATTTCCTCTTTTCTTTAATAGCAAGCGATCTGGTACCTCAGCCTTTCGCCTTCAAGGATCACAAACAGTGTATGCCTCAAGCACATTTATATACACATCAAAAAGCAATTAACACAAACAACTTAATCAATTCATTCAATTATTCAATTACATATTATGGACATTTTATCCCAATTCTACATATTTAATTCAAACATTTTTATCTATATATATATATATATATATATATATATATATATATATATATATATATATATATATATATATATATATATAAATACTAATATCTATTTTGCTAATACAAATTATCTATACATTTTGTTAAAAAAATATAATATATACATAATCTATTCAATTTGTTAGGGAAATGTATAAATAATTAATTAGCGCAATTAAATAAATTTAATTTAATTTAATTAAATTAAATTAAATAGCCAGTTCTAAATTAAGTCCAAAGGGCTTTAAAGTTTTGAATTTTAAAATCATTTTTGTCTCTAATTCCAGTAGTTTTTGAGAATAATCACTCCCTCCCATGGAAAACGGTTTACCCAGAACACAAAATTTTAAACTATTAGGGGAGCCATCATGTTTCTCAAGGAAGTGCTGGGCCACAGGACTTACTTCACTATGATTTCTAATATCTCTTAAATGTTCTAAGACACGAATTCTAACCATTCTTTTAGTTTGTCCAATATACCAAACATCTTTACCCGAACAACATAAGGCATAAACTACACCTATCGATCTGCAGTTGAAATAAAATTTAGGATTAACAGAAACACCATTAATACCATTCGTATTCATCACCCTATCACATAAACAACAGTGTCCACACTGAAATGTACCCGGAGTAAGATTATTAATTTCATTTCCTTTCATAAAATTATAATTTAATAACTCTTTTACATTTTTACCCCTCTTATAAGAGAAAGTGATAGATTCGGGAAACAGATGACCAATTTTGTCATCCTCCCTAATTAAATACCAATAGTCCATCACTATTCTCCTTAATTTATATGAAAATGGAGTAAATTTAGTAACAAAAAAAAAACTTTTCCCCAGCAGTATCTTCTTTTCCGCCATATTTTGAAACTGCCAATTTTTCCCTAGTACATCTCGATTTAACATAACCGCATGGACCCTCATCTCTCTCCCCAAGTAATCTCCTTTTACACCTTAATAGGAGATCTTTGTTATATCCCCTCTCATTCAGTCTGATTTCAACATCATTTAGTTCATTTATTTTCTCCCTCTCATCGCTAGTGTGATCAAATATTCTTTTAAATTCACCTGAGGGTAATCAGCATAACAAGTGTTCCGGATGCATGCTAATACGTTCCACGGCCTTACAGTTGAGGCTGTTCAGGATTATGGGTCTGTAATTCTCCAGTTCTGTTGCCAGGCCACTTTTGTGGAGGGGAATAAATGTAGCTGTTCTCCATTCCGCAAGAACAAAGCCCAAGGTCTGGCTATGATTGAACAGAGTACTTAGTGGTGATGCTAGTTGTGTTTTAGCCTGTCTTGAAGACAGCCTGCAATGTCAACTGGTCCCACAGAGGCTGTGTTCTTTGCCTTGGACATGGCTTTAAGGACCTGTTCTTCAGACATGTAAGGTGGGAGGGGGTTGGGGGTGGGTTTGTTGTAAGTTGGGAGGCACAAAGGGAGTGAAATCTTCACCAAACCTATCTGCTAGCAGGTTTTCTATCTCTGTGGGGTTAGTGTGTGTGATATCATAGACCAGCAGTTCTGCACATGCTTGGGTCCTACCCTTTAGGTTACGTACATAGCTGTAAAAGGCCTTATGGTTATCCTTGGCAGACTTGCTTGCTAGGCTTCTCTCAAAGGAGCTCTTGGAGGATTTGACAAGTTGTCTTAGTTGCCTGTTAAGGCTGAGGAGAGTGCTTTTCCATTGTTGGGTCCTTTCCTTTGTTTTCTTGGACAGCAACGTTTTGCATTTATTATAGAGTTTGCTGATGCCGAAAGTCCCCTGTGGCAGCTTGATTTTTTGGGGGGCTCTTGATTTTATCTGGTACAGCTGAATTAATACACTTATGCAAGCAATTGTACAGGGCATACGTGTAAGGTTCAGTGTAGTTACCACTTTCAGCTCAGGGTGAGGTTTGGAATGCATTTATACCTTTACCTAGGAAGGTATAGTTTGCCTTGGTGAAGTTTGTTAGTCTGATTTCACCCTTTGTGAGTTCTGGTGTTAGTGTCCATTTGAAGATGACTGATTTGTGTTCTGTTTTAACTAATGAGGGTCTAACAGTTACAACAGTGCACCTGTTTGACATGTTGGTGAGGACCAGATCTAGAATGTTTGTTCCTCTTGTTGGGGTATGGACAATTTGCTCCAGGGCATTTGAATTCACAAAGTCAAGAAACATTTGTGCTAGCAAGTTTGGGTTAGATAAGGTTTCTCAGTTGATGGTGGGATAATTGAAATCCCCCATAACCAGTGTGTTCAGTAAAATTTGGATTGTCTTCAGTTTGGTTAATTAGGCTTCTTGGGTGGGGGTGAATGGGGGTCTTACCCACTCTAACCTGGACCTGGAGTAACTCCATGGAATTGTCCAGTATAACTATACGAGAGGTTAATTTTACTGCACATCAGCAGGTTTGATGGCATCAGAAATACTCCGTGTAGGGATCTAAACCTCTTTTGCAACATTACCAGAATGGATTAAAGGGAAAGGTATAGCTCACAGAGGATACCACTGCTGTGGAACACAGAGGATACCACTGCTGTGGAACACAGAGGATACCACTGCTGTGTAACACAGAGGATACCACTGCTGTGGAACACAGAGGATACCACTGCTGTGGAACACAGAGGATACCACTGCTGTGGAACACAGAGGATACCACTGCTGTGTAACACAGAAGATACCACTGCTATGGAACAGACTCCTTATCCACATAACACAAAGATCATCCCTGTCCATGTTCTAGTGCAGCTTGGCTCTATGGATTGAAGCAGAACATTTATCCAAGGACTACCTCTTGTACTACTAATGGACAGAGATGGATCCTAATTTTTTATTTATTTAGCACTTGTTTACAGGGAATGTCCAGCTGGGCATGAATCTCGGTTTCAGTGGAGGCCATGGAGAAAAGTTCCAACATACATAGTTCAATTAATAAACTACACGATATTATTACATGAAGTGCAGTAACAAATAGTCGAATCAACATACCGGATAAAGTAAGTCAGATCAGAAAATCATGCTGTGAATATTAAACAACAATCACAGGATATTGAACACCTAGTAAATTGAAATCAGTAGTGATAACCAATGGCAAAGATGTTAAACATTTTAAATATGGGCAAAATGTTAAGAGAAAGGAAAGAGATTTTGCAGTTGTGGGAGATTGGGAAATGGAGTTAAAGCTGGGAGCTATTGCAGAAGTAACTGGTGCTTTGGCTAATAAGAGAAGGGAGGACAGGAAAGGGGGAAAAAGAAGAGAAAATGAAAAGAGAAAGAAGAGAGGAGAGTGAAAGGAGGAGAGGAAGAGTAACTGGTAGTCTCAGCCTGGTGTAAGACAAGTACAGAGCAGGAGTTAAGGAGAAATCTCATTAGCGATTGTTTGAATATGTGACTACATGGCATTGCTCTAACGTCTGCAGGAATACTGTTCCAGACTATGGCCACTGAGCAGGAATATAGGCAGCGAGTAATATATTTTTTTTCAGTTTATGGATTTTAAGGAGGTGTTTCTCAGATGAGCAAAGAGGGTGATTAGGGAGGTAATGATTAAGAATGATTTCACCCTTTGAGAATGGTGCTGATTCCTGGGCAGGATGAGAATTTGTATAACATTTTATGAGCAAGGAGAAGTTGGGTTACCTTGAAGTAGTGAGGTAACTCAAGTCAGTTTAAATATCTGAATGCAGAGCAGTGGTGGGAGTTGGATGACAGGCTGCAAATCTAGCTACTTTGTTATAGCAAAGCTCAAGTTTTGAAATTATGGAGATCTGAATGTAGTTGAAAATGGGCAATGCATATAGTAGTGAAGTAAGGAGGTATGTATTGACTAGAGTAACTTGAGAAGTTGGTGAGGAATGTTTTTGATCTACAGAGCATGCTCAGTTTTTGGTGTGTTTTTATGCACTTTTTAATATGAAGATCAAATTTCAGTTGATCATCTATTATGACACCAAGTAACTTTGTGTGAGGTACAACTTCAATTTCAATATTGCTGAGAGAGGATTTTTTATGTATGTTTGGGATTTGGGGGGAAATAAGAGCTGTTTTGTTTTATTTGGATTTAGGAAAAGTTGATTGTCACTGAGACAGTTTTCAATGGAGTTGATAGATTGTACCTGGGAGGGACTATTAGATGAGCAAACGAGAGTGGATTTATCCGGACATGTGTAGCTTGTTGGAAAGATATATGTAGATCATTTATAAATATGTTAAAAAAGATAAGGCCAAGTACAGAGCCTTGTGGGACACCTGTGTTAACTGGGAGAAAATATGAGTAAGTAGAGAGCCATTTTACTGATTGTAGCCAGTTAGATAGGTAGCTAGACAACAAAATTACTGTTGTACTGGAAAAGCCTAGAGCAGCCATTTTTAATAGTAGTTTGGTATGTGAGACTATATCAAAAGCTTTAGACAGAGATCTAAAAAGATGGAAGAAACTAAATTGCTGTTACCTCTGGCTTTAAGGACATGGTCCTAAAATGCAACAAGGGCAGTTGTTGTGATATGATCTGTGGAAAGCTGTCCAGGGTAGAGGTTAATAGATTTTCCTGGAGTAAGCCTTGTAAAAGTTATTTATGAATACATTTTTCTAAGATCTTGGAAAGAGGGGACAAGATTGCAATTGGTCTGAAGTTTGTTATTTCAGTGGAGCTCCCCCTTTATGAAGAGGAATGATGTATTTTTTTTTCCAGACAGATGGGACATATGACTCATGAATGGATTAACTGATCAAGACAGAGATTAGGTAGGCAATACAGGGGGCAGCAATCTTTAGATGTTCATATGGGAGATTGTCTACAGAGGGTGAGCAGGGCTTAAGTTTGTGTAATAAATTTTATATAGGAAGTAGAGACAGATTTTAAGTTGAAAATTGTATTGTTTGAGCTTTAAAGTTTGTCAGGGGTGGCATGATTCTGTAGGGAGTTTTGGGTGAGGGTGGCTATTGAGTCTATAAAGTGGGAGTTAAATTCAGAAGCAGTTTCTAAGGGTCAGATGTCTGCATCAGGGGTATGCATACTTGGAGTTCCAGGGTGTAATATTTTCTTTATAGTGGACAAAATTTGGGGGGGTGTTGTTTTTGATTATCCTGCAGGTTGAAGTAATAATATTTTTTATCAGCAGCAACTTTTTTGTCATGTTTTGAAGTTGTTTGTAGGTCTGTAGGTGAACTTGAGATTTGTATTTTTGCCAGTTTCTCCAAGTTTTGTCTCTCTTATACACTAATTGTCTACTAGAAGGGGATAGCCAGGGTGATTAGGTGAATTTAACTCTTTTTTTCTTACAGAATCGAGGCTACTGAGAATGTCAGAAAATAACTGTATTAAATTTTAGAACAGCATTATCTAGTGGTAGGAATAGAGGATGGACTAATTAATGTTATAAAGGATGTCATGACATTGGAATTTGATTGGTTACTGCAGTCTTTATAAAAGTGCTGTTTGATATGGTGAGTTGGTAGTCTCTGAACATAGGTGGGATGGTGATCACTGAGGGAGTCTGGGAGGGTTTTGGGAGAGTCATAAAGGTTTGGATTTGAGTCTAGGATCCAGTCCAGAGTAGTCCCAGTGTTATCAGCTTTGTTGAAGTGAGTATGGGAAGTTACGAATTGCTTGAAACCATATAGATTGCAACTAGTGGAAGGGTAGTCTGATGTGAAGGTTTGCCAGTTTATATTGACATCACCAAGAATTATTAACTAGATACCCAGTGCAGGATGTCTTCCAGAATAGGGATGTTATTTCCTGGGGGGATATATAGGGCAATTATACGCAGTGTTTTATGCTCATTTAATTTACAGTGAGAGGCAAAGATCTCAGCAGAGAAGAATTTAGGTAGAGAAATGGAAGAAGGAGAGACAGGGACAGGTTAGAAAACATGATTTCTACACTGCCACCTTTTACATTTTTATGTGGGGTTTGAGCCAAGTCTCTGTAAGAATAATAATGGCTGAGGAGTAATGAGTGATCCAGGAATGAAATTCAGAGACTTTATTTACTATACTTTGAATATTCGTGGATATGAGTTTCAATTTTTTAGTAGATGTTGTTACAGAAGAAGAGGAAGCAGTTGGAAAAGAGAGGCAGTCAGGACCTGGGTTTGGATGGATATCGCTACATAATATGATCTTTTTACAGTATGCATATATTAGTGAGGGTTTAGGTATGTTAGTATTAAATTTAAATTTTACCTTATATGGCTGTTTGTATATTGTTCTGAGGAAGTCAAATTTACTTTGATGAAAGTGCTTAACCTGGAAAATAAACTTATGTCTACTAGTCCTACTGGCGAATTTGTGGTTTTTAGATTTTATTTTCACCAGTTTGCTACAATTATTTGGTTTAAGCTTAACAGTTAGATTAACAACAATGTCAGCTTAATGGCATGGAAATATCAAAGTATTTTATATATCTACTGTGCTCTTAAGGTTAGGTAACAGTGTTTGTCTGTTATCCTCAAGGAACACTCAAAATGCTCAAATTCCTGATCACTGGCATAGCATTACTACTAAAACAGCATCTGAAATGAGTTAAGCCTTCAAATTAGAAAACACAGCACTAGCCATTATACAACTGCATGAGCTACATCAAAAGGGGAGTACTCGATATCATGAATGTAAATAGGTAGAGTGTTACAAGTAAAACACTGTGTCACTACAAATGCAACAGCATTATTCAGTTGTCTGAACATGACAATGTCCTAATACAGCCACAGTACAGGAAAAAAAGCACTACACAAAGAGAGTAGAGAAATGGCATAAGACTTAAAAACTTACTGCATAGAAACACTGGAAGATGAGCACTGAAGGAAGTTAATTATATTATCACAAGTTCAAAATGGTGACTAGAAGGAAGGACAAGTCTAAACCTCAAAATGCACACACTCGAGGCATTCCTCAAAATGGAGAACTTCGACATCTATGCAGTGACAGAGACCTGGTTTAAGACTCCAGAGAGGACCCCTGTAATACCAGGCTACAATTCATATCACACTTTTCGGCCACCTAACCAGGACCAAAACACTAAAGGCGGAGGTGTGTCCATATTCACCAAGGATATCCACACCTCCAGGCTACTTGCCCAGCATAATGCATCCAAGATTCTCCAGGTGCAACTAACACTAGGTAAGACTGCAATCCAAATTGTAGCCAGCTACAGATCCCCACATCATGCCCCAGAATTCCCATTCCACTTTGAAAAACTGGAAAGTATTAAGGTACAACAAAATACCCTAACACTGGGTGACTTCAACTACCCTGCCATTAACTGGGAAAACTACTCATGTACCAACACATTTGGTCAAAGATTTTTGGAATTCATAACTTCCAGTGCCTTGGATCAACTTATCCATACCCCCACCAGTGGCACCAATATCCTAGACCTGGTCATTACCAACATGAGCGACCGATGCTCCACATCAGAGGTCAGCTCCTCATTGGTCAGACTAGACCATAAGCTAATCAGCTTAGACATCCACATCCTGCCCCCACCCTCCCATTAAGGTAACCACCGTAAAAAACGTCTCCAAGCCAACTTCATGCTTCTTAAGATTGAAGTGACTGCTGAATCCAACACCAATGCACTGTATGAACACATACACGAGTGCATGGACCATGCCATCCCAAACAGAGCCAAGATGCTCTCCTCCAAAAAAGGAAGCTAATCTGGTGGCCCCCTACCATAAACAATCTCTGCAACAAAAGGAAGAAACTGTTGCAAAAAAGAGTAAAATCCCAAGATTGGAATAACTCCCTTGTTAGCCTCCATAAGAAGCTGAGATCCCTCATAAGATCCTCCAAAGCTAGTTATGAAATTAAAATCACCAGAGATTCAAAAGACAACCACAAGGCATTCTATAGTTATGTTAAGAATCTCAATGGCAACACTCAGATCTGCTCTGAGTTACAGCACAATGGCACTAAGTATACAGAACCAACTGAAATTGCCAACATCCTGGCAGATAGGTTCAGTGCAAACTTCACCCCCATCTCACTCCCTAAAGGGCCCATCTCAATACCGGAAGAATACCAAGTCCTGGTAATCACGGCCCCACAGGTAAAAACAGCAATCTCCAAAGCCAAAAATACAGCATCCATGGGACCAGACAACATCCCAGGCTGTGTTCTGCATGAACTGCAAAATGAACTGGCACCCCACCTAAGAACCATGTTCAACCATAGCCTCACTTCAGGCTTTGTGCCTATGGAATGGTACACAGCTATGGTTATCCCACTCCACAAGGGGGGATCCACCACTGATCCTGGGAACTATTGCCCCATTAGCCTGATAAGCCTGATCTGCAAAGCCATGGAATGTATCATCATGGATCTTATAAACAAAGACATAGGTAACCTTCAAACTCTGGACTCCACCCAGTTTGGGTTCATGAAAGGCAGATCATGTCTCCTAAACCTGACTGACTTCCTTAAAGCAGTCACCAGAGCCATGGACGAGGGTAAAGTGGTTCACACAGTCTATCGAAACCTCACTAAAGACCATCTCCCATTCTGGAATCATAGATAAACTCACTAAACTGGGCATAAATCCCTATGTCACATGATGGGTTGCCAACTGGCTCACTGACAAAACCCACACTGTGAAAGTAGCTGACTCCAAATCTGACTCCAGTCCAATGACAAGTTGAGTACCATAGGGTTCAGTCCTGGGTCCACTCCTGTTTGACAACTACTTCTCTGAAGTTTAGGCCAACACAGAGGGTCTATGGCTAACAAAGTTCGTAGATGACTGCAAACTGGGAGCCATTATTGAATCTCCAAATGATGTGGACATTCTACAAAAAGGCCTCACTGAGATAGATGCCTGGTGTCATAACTATGGCGTCAAGCACAACACCAAGGAATGCATAGTCATCTCCTTTGGGAAAACCCTGTGCCCATGAATGACCACATAGGCAATAGTCCACTTAACACCGGCAATAGTCCACTTAACACCGAAAGTGTAATAAGAGACCTAGAGATACAGGTGGACAGTAGTCTCTCCTTTGATAACCACATCACCACAGTAGTCAAGAAATCCTTCTACGTGGTACACCTCATCACAAAAGGTTTCTCATCCAGAAAAAAGGAGGTCATTTTTCCTCTCTGCTCATCCATAATTAGACCTATTATAGAGCACAACACCCCATTTGGTATGTACCACCCAAGACATCTACAACAACTGGAAAGGCTGCAGAAATACCTCACAAAGAGGATCACTGGCCTCAAACAGATGCCCTATGCAGACTATCTCAAAAAACTCCAGCTCTATTCCATCACATATCGCCTACTCAGAGGTGATCTCTGCCTAACATACAAAGCTATGTCAAACCCAGAGCAATTGGATATGCTACACTTACAGAAATCCCAAACCCTCTGAGCCACATGTTCCAGGGACCTAAACCTTGTTACCACAATAAACAAAACATGCTGGAGGGATAGGTGCCTGTCCCAGAGACTCCCCATACATTGGAACAGACTGCCCATTCTTGTCAAGCAAAGCACCTCATTAGCCCTCTTTAAGAAAAATCTTGATGATTGGATGGGAGATAGGAAATTCACCCCGGTGATCACTTCTGTGGCTCTGCTTGACAGGGGAGCAGGAAAATAATTTTTGGGTGGCGAAAGCCAGGGAATCTTTATGGCTAGGCTTGTACAGGCCCTAGGGCCGATAGCCTAGTACCTACCTATGAACCTATGGACCTGTAAGAGTAGGAGAGAGGAAGTGGAGGATGCTGGGAAAAGTGTTCAGGACAGAAAATACACAGGGCAAACTACATAGACGAGTTGAAATGGCAAAGAAGTACGGAAGGGGAGAAAAAAACTATCTGTAGACTAAAAGATAAGCAAGGTAAGAAGTCTTATATGGTACAAAGAGTAAAAATGAATGTCACTAGAAAATCTGTTAAGAGAAAGAGCAAGGTAACAAATAATAGCAGAAGGTGCAATGTTACAGAGTCATAGTAATTATATGGGGGTTTGCAGAAAGAGTTTCAAAGCAAGGGATTAACCAGGTGGAGGTGTAGTTAGTAGAAAAGCCTGCCTAAAGATGGGTCTATATTAAAACACCGAAAAGACAAAGCCGCGAACACTCACAAGAGCAAAAATGCCAGGAATCAAAAGTGTGATTGTGGGGTCATGTTACAGTGAGGAGTGGGATATTTGCCCTTTCCTCTATGTAGTGCGACCTTGGAGTTGGAATATATAGTTAGCGGGAGGTGTCGGAGGCACAACCCCCCACAATAGCAAGTTCAGTTACCGGCATTTTCGCTCATGTGACCGTTCGTAGTTTTCTCTTTTCGGTGTTCTAATATAGATGCCCTAAAGACATACTATTACAGTTTATTATTTTTGTTGTGTTTCGGTAAGGGAAAGGTCACTATTTACATATTACAGACAGTGAAGGTATTGGAAGTTATAGGGGAAGACAGACAGATAAATTTATAATGCAGCAAAGAACAAGTAAGGTAAAGTATGGTAAGGTAGGTAAAGTGGGGGAGGACTTTTGCAGTAGGTATATAGCATAGAAGAGACAAAAAGTATGGGAGCTCAAGAGAAGGCCATGTCTTCCCATATAAAGAAAATTAATCAAAAATAGTCGCAAACAACTGAATCAAGTAAAAAGCGATTCCAGACTGCAAGTAGGATAAACCTCTTTAAAGTTTATTTTAAATCCACCAACACATGAGCGCTTTCATCTCAGAATGAGACTTCATCAGATGATCTGATGAAGTCTCATATAAAGAAAATTACCAGGAAACTTGTTAGTTCTAGTGGGAATGTGTGTTCTCTACTGAAGACCATGACCTATTTGTTACAGGTGACTAGGACAGCTATGTTAGACATGACAGCAAATAACATAAATTATTAATATGCCTCACTCTTATGGCCCTTATTAGGGTCTTTATTAGGGTAAACATCAGTCTTGGATGTTATTTGCTGGACCATGATGGTTTGATAGATGCCAGTTCAGTGTAATAGTTGAGGGAAAGAGATTGTCAAAGTAAGACAGAGAAGGTTTGGTGTATAGAAACACTAGAGGATGGGACTGAAGAGAGACAATTATATCATCACATCATGATAATATCACCTTCATCTTATGCATGTGTCCCCTCAAATTATTTATTGTACGATCTCAGATATTCTTTTTAAGGATAATATATGATTATCAACCATGGGATGGGTAAGGGAAATCTCTAACTAAATGGGATAGAATAATTTGAACAAAAAAAGGGAAATTATCTAGGTTTAAAATGGCCTTCAAGAGCTGCTAGCCTAGTTCTTACCTTTAAACCTGTAACTGTTCTGTTTTTTGTCACCAGTCTGTTTAACCCTGTACACTGTGGCATTTCACTCTTATCCTGTTTCAAACAGACCTTGTCACGTACCCAAAATGTCTTTTGTGCAGAAAGACTCAAACAACTTGCTGTCCAGCCTGGAATTCATCAGTGCTTCCATTTCAATTGTACACTCCTTTTGTATGGCCTGGACTCTTTTTATATGTTCTCCGATAAGAACCTTTCTAATTTTATCCTATCCTGTAATTTGGTATAGTGATCTAGGTGACTTTTAAATGAGGTTTACTCATTTGCCCATTTTTTCTAGCAACAAGGAACAATCCTTGAGGATGTCTGCTGTAAAGTAATTCAAAAGGACTAAACTCTGCTGAAGCTTGCAGTAATTTTCTTATGGCAGTATGTATGGTATTAATGGGTCTATGTTGAAATATCCACTGACCACAGTATTAAAAGGCACTATATCAAAATTCACATCATTGAACTAACTCTTCACCAAAATACCAGCATTTCTTGTCATTGGCTCTGTTTGTCTCTGTCCCTGTACTTCACCTGGATAATCTCATCTCTGTACTATCTTTCACCTCAAACAACTACAGCTGTTTGCTAGTGCACTTCTCATAAATTCATTTATACTGCTGTAAGTTGCTATAATATGTAACTAGAAATATTTGTTTTATGAATATTTTATTAATGTAATGCTACATTTAACTAATGCACTGTTTAATTAGGCTATATTAACTACTATGTTCTTAGTAATTGTTCTCCTTATAATCTTGTTTAAAGTTTGTTAATTTGTCTGGAGCTTTTCTCCCTGGGTCTCCGCTGAAAACAGGCTACTGACCCAGTCAGACAATACCCGGTTAACAAATGTAAATAAATAAATAAATTGGGTTGTGCACTTTCTCTAGAGCTGAGCAGTCTTGGAGTTGATATATGTAATGTGCAGTGGGTTTGGAGAAAAACAAGCTGCTTTTCATTTTATCAGCATTTCAACTGGTTTGGTGATGTGAGTTTCAACATATTGCCACTCAACACTATGGTCATTCAATAGTTCTACATAGTGTCAGTATTATTTGGTCACTGTTTTGACCATCTTCCTCAATTACTTTTCTCAACATGGATTTTAATTCCCATCTAAAATATTCCACCAGCCGATCTCTTTGGGGATAGTACACTGAGGTTTTTAGCTACTTGACATTAAACCATTAGACTGTTGGAGCATTACTTTTGACATAAGTGGCATCCCATAGTAATTACTTCCACTCCAAAAATTAGTAACACTACCTCCTTTGCTATACATTTGACACTAGTTTTGCATAGTCAGGTATCCTTGGAATACTTAGTGGCATAATCTAAAATAACCAAAATATTCTGTCACTCATTACCAGATTTCATTAAATGTCCAACAATATCTATTGTGTGTCATTCAAATATATCATCAATAATAGTTGTGAGAATCAATGGATTTTTAAAACCAGGGAGAAAATCTTTCTTCTGGAATTTGGACACCCACCACAGAAATTCTTCATTAATTTATCTTTGATCTCTAAAACACTTGCTTTAGCCTTGTCTAGTACACGACTATGTGTTAATTTTCTTTCTGTGCTTCTACAAAGTTTGGATACTCATACTTAGCATACTAGTCACTCTCTGTCATTACTTAATCTGTCAAATAAATCATTTTACAATTTGAAATGTGCTTAAGAAGGGGGGGGTGTATTTTGCTCAGAATATACTCCAAATTTAGCTATATTTTTACTTCCTCTGATTAATCTGTCTTCTTCCCTTTGTGCCTTTTTTAAAGTTTATGCACCTTAACTGAAGGCTGGCCAACTCTGGAGTTTCCTTGAACTCAGCATATCATGAGATGGAAATCAATGGCTCCTCTTCTACAGAAACAAGGACTAGGGTCTTGATGTTTACTGCTCACATAAGAAAGGCATCCTTCATAACTTTAATGCCTGGAATCTTCTAATAAGATCCCATATCATATACAATGGGGTCTTTACTTTCATTTTCTGCAGTGACTTCATTTACTAACTAATAAACTGGGGTTTTATTATGAGACATTAGCAAGGTTCTGATAGTTTCATAATTTCATAGTATAGTACTAGGCTATCTGCCCTGGGGCATTTGTAAGCCTAGCCATAGTGATGTGGCTTTTGCCACCCCATGAAATGGTACAAAAAATGTACAGAATAAATTTAGAATACTGTGCCTCTGTCTAGTAGTGACACAATGAAGGTCCCCTTATATAATAGAATTAGTTTACTGTGCCCCTGTCTAGCAGTGACACAGATGTGACCCCTGGGGTAAACTTACGATCTCCCATCCACTCATCAAGATTTCTCTTGAAGAGAGTCAGTGAGGGGCTCTGCCTAATATGAACTGGGATCTTGTTCCAAAGCATGGGAAGCCTCTGGGTTATGAATCTATCCCTCCAGCATGTCCTATTCATACTTGTGCTGAGGTTTAAGTCTTTAGCTCTTGTGGTCCTGATGGATTTGGATTTTTTGAGGTGGAGCATGTCCATCAGATCCTGATTGGACATGGCCTTGTACGTCAGGCAGAAATCACCTCTGAGCAGGCGGTATGCTACTGAATAGAGTTGAAGTTTCTTTAGTCTGGCAGAATAAGACATATGTTGGAGACCCTTGATCCTCTTGGTGAGGTACTTTTGTGGTCTCTCCAGCTGTTGAAAATGCCGGGTGAGGTACATACCAAATGGGGCATTGTACTCAATCATGGGTCTGATGAGGGAGGAATATAGGGGTACAATGACATCCTTGGATCTGGATGTGAATCCCTTCATGATGAGGTGTGCAAGGTAGAATGTTTTTCTAACCACTTTGGCAATGTGGGTGTCAAATGAGAGGTCGCTGCTGACTTGGGTCTCTAGGTCTCTGATTACTTTTTCCATACTCAGTGGGTTGCTATCTATGTGATAATTTGTGGGTAATTTGTTTTTCCCAAAGGGGATGACTATAAATTTTTTGGCATTTAGTTTAAGGCCGTGACTCCAGCACCAGTTGTCCGTTTCTGTGAGGCCTTTTTGTAGGATGTGTGTGTCTGCTGGTGTATCGACTATGGTGCCTAGTTTGCAGTCATCTGCGAACTTTGTCAGCCACAGCCCTCCCATGTTTGCTTTAACATCTGAGAAATAAATGCCGAACAAGAGGGGCCCCAGGATAGATCCCTGTGGGACACCACTTGTGACTGGCTTTGAGTCTTGACATTGCTCCAGCAATTTTAACTTTATGGGTTCTGTCCTTTAGCCAGTTTGCAACCCATCTAGTGACATAAGGGTTTACTTTTAAGCTGTTGAGCTTATCTATGATGCCTGAGTGGAGTATTGTGTCGAAGGCCTTAGCCAAGTCCAGGTATGCTGTATGGACTGCTTTGCCCTCATCAATGGCTCTAGTGACTGTTTTGAAAAAGTCAACCAGGTTTAAAAGGCAGGATCTGCCCTTTACAAAGCCAAACTGGGTGGGGTCAAGTGTCTGTAGGTCCCCTATGCCTCTGTTTATGAGTTCCATAATGATTCTTTCCATAGCTTTGCAGACCAGGCTGGTTAAGCTTATGGGGCGGTAGTTTCCAGGGTCTGTAGAGGCACCCCCTTGTGGAGTGGGACCACTGTTGCTGTACGCCAGTGTTCAGGTACATATCCCGAAGTAAGGCTAAGGTTAAATAGCATTTTTATGTGTGGGTTTAGCTCCTCTTGGAGTTCACGTAACACGCAACCCGGGATACCGTCAGGTCCCACTGATGCTGTGTTTTTTGCTTTGTTTAGGGTGGTTCTCACTTGGACATCTGAGATGACAGGGAGATTACATTCAGCTGGGATAAGTATTTCTTCTTTTGGGGGTGAAGGAGGGGAGAAATTTGCACTGAACCTGTCAGCCAGAATGTTGGCAATATCTGTGGGTTCAGTGAATTTTTTGTTGTTGTGAACCAACTCTGAGCATATCTGAAGGTTTCCGCCCAGTTTTCTAACATAGCTGAAGAAGGCTTTGTGGTTATCTTTAGTGTCCTTAGTGATTTTTCTCTCAAAGTTGGCCTTGGATGTCTTTATGAGATAACGTAGTTTTCTGCCATTGTTGATCAGAGATGTCTTCCCTTCATGGGATTTTGCTCTGACGTGCAGTAGCTTCCTTCTTTTGTTATACAATTTGTTTATGGCTGAGGTCCACCAGACAGGATGCTTACCTTTGGTGGAGAGGGACTTGGATTTGTTTGGGATTGCATGATCCATGCATTCTTGGAGATGTCCATAGAAAGCATTTGTGAAGGATTCGGCATTGTGGGATGTGGTATCTACTGGCACAGTGGGCTTAAAGGATACCATCTCAGTCTTAAGAAGAGTGAAGTCTGCTTTTGAGAAGTTTTTCACTGTGGTCTTTTGTGCTGGGGGTGGAGGTGGGATATGTATATCCAGGGTGATTATTTTGTGGTCAGATCTCACCAGTGAGGGGTATACTTCCAGTGTGGAGCATTTTGTCCCCATGTTTGTGATGATCAGGTCTAGTATATTATCTCCCCTAGTGGGAGAGGTGACTAGTTGTTCTAGTGCATTTGAATTTATTAATTCCAGGAACCTTTGGGCTAGGGTATTAGGGCTAGAATAATGTACCCAATCTATGTTTGGGTAGTTGAAGTCTCCCAGTATGATGGTATTTTGTGATACATTCATATCCTCCAATGTCTTCAGGAAGGCTGAGTGGGGTTCTTGAGATTGGGAGGGTGGTCTGTAACATGCTACCAGTTGTATAGCAGTTTTGCCTATGGTTAGTTGCACCTGTATGGTCTCTGATGCTTCATGTGTTGCTACTAACCTGGAGGTGTGGGTGTCCTTGATGAATATGGACATTCCCCTCCTTTTGTGGTTCGGCCCGGGTTTTGGGGCCAAAAAGCATGATACGAGGTATAGCCTGGTAGCGCTGGGGTGCTCTCAGGAGCCTTGAACCAGGTTTCAGTTACTGCACAGACGTCGATGTTCTCCATGCTGAGGAGTGCATCAAGTGCCTGCATCTTGAGATTTAGACTTCTGGCGTTGAGCAGCATTACCCTGAGTTTTTTTCCATTTTTGTTTTCTAAGGAGGTGGGTTTATCTTTTGAGCCTTGCCTAAGAAAGGCACTATGGGGGTGGCAAGAGCCTTAGCCAATATCCGGAAGCCCAGTGGTGACAGGTGTAAGCCATCCCTTGCGAAGCAGCGTGGCTTGTCCAACATGTCATCACAGGCAGACAGACATTGGATCCCCTTAGAATGACACCAGTACTTGAGCCAATTGTTAAAGCTGATCATCTTGTCTTTGTATTGTGGTATCATTCTTGGTGAGGGCAAGATGCTGCTCAGGGTCAGGGTCATACCAGCCTGGGCTACATAATCGGAGAGCTCCTCTATGTCTCTTTTCATGTAGTCCAGGGAGGTACGTCTCAGGTCATTCACACCAACATGGACAATGAAGGAGTCATATTTGTACTTGCTTTGGAGTGACTTGAGTGTGTGTGTTATGTGGCGGATCCTAGCTCCCGATAGACAGCTCACAGTCACCTTCCCCTTGTTCAGCCTGGTCAGCGGGACATCAGTGTGTCTGACTATAGAGTCACCTATTACTAGTGTATCAGGCAAGGTGCTTGGCCTTAAGGGCTGTGATTGGTTGATACACTGATTTATTGAAGTATGTGTTGCATGTGTTTTGTTTTGAGGTGGTGGATTTTTGGATGTCTGCTTTGGGAGCCTCTGTTGTTTTGGTAAGATTTTTATTAGAACCTCCAAGTATGTCTTTGTGTTTTTATGTGTTTGGTTTGCAGTTGTGGTAGGTCTATGTGGGACTGGGATTGTTGTGTGTGTGGTTGCCATCTCCTCCTGTCTGGTCATGCCAGCCCTGAGTTGAGAGAGTTCAGCCTCCAGTTTGGCTATATAGTTGCATCTCTCACATGTATTTGTGTTTGTTGGGAGGAGGAGAGGTTTGTCTGCATACATGAGACAATTGTAGCATTGTCTCAAGATACCCAGATTGACCAGCTGAATTGGAGACGACGCCAGTAATCTACCACTCGACATGCTAGAACAGTATAATGAAGTGCTGTACCTTTAAGGGAAGTGGATATTCACAGGGGTGGTAAGTAGATGTAGTGCTTTACTTAGTACGAGAGTGCTTACTTAATAGAGAAGTATTGAGAACAAGTGCTAGGCTTATAATATAGTGAGTAGTCTAGTTATACCAAGAGTAGAGCTTCCTTAAGGGAAAATTTGAAGAGCAGACTTGGCGGAGCCAGAAAAAGTTTAACCTTGTTTAACCGGTGCTGCGGCGCACAACCGCACAAAGCCGTGCAAACACGGATTTTAAACAGTGAACTACAAAAGAGCTAGAAATGGTCCAAAACAACCAATTACTACAGCTTCTTGTGCTGAGGTCACTTCCTACAGGGACAGGTAGGCTGCTCAAGGCTCCCCACTCCCACTGGTGAGCAAAGAAACTTCCTTCTATCCAAGTAAGGTAATGGACAACACAGGAACTACACCACAGCCCAGAATACAGCAATGCCTGTAAACTGGTCTAAACTAGTCATGGAGAGGCGGGAAAACAAGGATTATTTTTTTATTTTTTTGGTAGAAACACACAGAAAATGCAGAAACAGTGATAAATTAGTTACACAGGCTAGCACACTTTAGTGGGCAGCCTCCACAGTTAAATTAAACAAACAAACAAACAAACTTTCAATCAAATTCGACTAAAATGTAACTTTAAGTGCAGATTTTAAAATAATGCAGCAAACAGTTAAAAACAGTTCAAGCTAGTTCAGGGTAAGCTACAGAAGCTATTCCAAGTGAAAAAAAAGCAAAGATACTTAAATCGAGAAAGTAGTCGCTTTTCTGAGTTCCCTGCTGCTAGGACCACTCTGCAGAACCACGAGGAGCTTGTTTGAGCAGTATAGCCAGAAAAAAACGCCCAGAGGCGGATTTTAAACAGTGAACTACAAAAGAGCTAGAAATGGTCCAAAACACCCAATTACTACAGCTTCTTGTGCTGAGGTCACTTCCTACAGGGACAGGTAGGCTGCTCAAGGCTCCCCACTTCCACTGGTGAGCAAAGAAACTTGATGGCACACACGCTCTTCTATCACTTCCTATCAAAGCTAGCTTTTATTTCCTTTTGGTGATTATACAGTTATCCACTTCCCTTTATCAGGACTGCATATTTTTAACATTGTATCAGGCTGCTGCTGCTCCTCCCCATTTTACCTAGGGGATATATTCGGGACTGGGAAATGTGTGTATCAAGCTCTGCCTCCCTTCCCTCTTTTTACTTGGGGCATATTCTGACCACAGATCGTCTATCTGTGCTCCTTCTACACATAATTTCCACACTGCCATGAACTGAATGATGACATAATTTGTTAAATTAAGTACCAAAGCTAAAGGATGCAGTGCCTTACCTAAATATGCCTTAGGGTACTCCTTCCTGTCCTCATGATTACATATCACATCCACCTTCCGTTTGCCACTTGTTTTACACCTACAGAAATATGTCTACTAAATAGATGTGACCATACTCCGAGAATTTAGTAACCCTTTCAGTTCTTTCCCTTCCACTAATACTGTACATTTGGCTAACTTACTAGCGACGGAAAGGCAAGTGCTGATGCCACTTATTTTAGTTGTCATTTTCTCGCATTTCACTGGTACATTACGATTATCAGCATGCAGGTTAGAAGTTACATTTCGGATTGTACATCTAAATTTTCATTATTGGTATGTCGGTTAGAAATCACATTTTTCTTATGTACAGAATTATTATTACTAGTTAAACAATGTTTAAAAATGCACCTCTTCCCACATTTAAAACATACTATTTAACTTGCTGAGAGACTTTGTGTTTATAGATATCTGCACATTCCTAATTACAGGCATAGTTCTATCAGTTTTAATTAGCCAGCAACCTTTCAGTTAGTACAGGCAATTTATTGGTACTCTAAGGGTTATTCTGTAAAGCCATTTTACATAAATTATTTGGCAGTGTCCATTGAATTTACCTTTCATAAAATCATTTCAGTAACAATCTCTTTTGACCCATTTTCCACATGGTTTTGGATGCCATGTCAGTTTTTGTTACTTCTCTCAATTCAGTGTTACACTCCTACCTTCTTTGTCAATCATGCCTGACTGTTGCAGGTCTTCTCATACGTAACCCATCCATCTCTTTGCTGGACATCCTTGTTTCCTTCTGCCTTCTTCTTGTCTGTCTTTGATCTTCTTCACCAAATCATTGTCAGCTTTCTTGCACATATGCCTGAACCACCATAATCTGTTTCCTTTGCTAAAATGTCTGTCACTTTAATTTTACTGTTCACTTCTGTTTTAAGACATGCTTTAGATCTGGAACTTTTTCTCCTAATGCTGTACTTGAATTAAAATTTTAGTTATGAAATGTAATTGCTTACATTTCAGAGGGCACACCAGCCTTAGCTAGCAGTATTGCTCTTAGATTTTTGATAGTCCATATAATCATTATCTTCTGTATCCATATAGAATTTAAGCATTTCATTTTATAAGTTATAAAGACAAAATTTTAGCCTCAACTAATCCTAATTCTTGTAGGTGTCGTATTTTTAAAAAGCAGTGAGTTAGACTTTAATGTCATCATCTTTGGTTTCTTTGGTGGTGGATTTGCCTTTCGGGTTGTCAGTACATAGGCCATCATACTCAGCTGTTCCTGTAGACTAAGTGCTTATCGATACCCTATCTCCTCTCTGGAGGAGCCATGCTCCACCCCTGAAGAGCCACTTTATAATGACCCTTATTTGTAATGTCTGCACCAGAGGCTCACTGAGCCTCTCCATTTTGTTTAGATAGTGTAACAGTTCACAAACAAAACAAAAAGCATTTTCTTTTTCTTGTTTTGGGTGCAGTAAATGCTGAGAAAAGCAACAATTCTATCTTTTCAGATGTGCAATTAACACAAATGTTTTGGTACTTGGAGGCTGGGTTGCTGGTGTGAAAAAAGCAGTAGAATTTGGCAAATATGAACCAAACTGCACTCATGAAACCACCAGTGCAGCAAGCATTATGCATTGAAGACAGATTCTTTACTTCAAGTGCATTTTATTTTCACTAAAAAAGTAAAACCAAATTTCATTTTTAACTTAGAAAAGCAGAGTTTTGTTTAACATATTTCTGGTTACTTACAGTTCAGTCCTGTATTTGTTCGCCCATGTTATAATCTCTCAGTAAAACACAAGATTCCTTATGATTACCAGGCCTGTTACTGCAACCTTGATCAAGCTACCTTGCTCAAATACATATGTAGCTAAGACTCTTTTACTCCTTTATTAAACCCACAATACGTTCTTGACACTCCTTGTGTAGATCTCAGATCTTGCAATTAATCCCCTGTTTTTTCTACAGCTTGTTCTAGTCAGAGGACATCAAGCATTTCCACTCTTTGCCTCAAGAATCCCTCTGTGAGAGTGGCAAATGTTTTTAACATTGCAGGCTTCCAGTCCTTTTTTTATCAACCTTCCTTCAGGTGATTAATATTAGGATACGCTACTATGCAATTTCATGTATTTTTTGCAACATACCATATTAGTTTTATATATATATAAACTAATTACCATATTGTGTAGTGCATATACAGTACCTGCACTACTCTTATAACTGAAACAGCCCTATGTCACTAAATAAACAAATATATTTATGTCTGTAGCTACAGCTACAGATACAGATGCAGATACAGCTACAGATATAGATACATTTGTGTATATGCAATTCAGTTTTTTCCTTGCTTTCTCATTGCTTCCTATTGACAGACTGCAAAAATATTTCATCCCTTACTTGTCAGCATCTCTTCATTATTAGTGGGGTAGCTTATTTTATATATGATATGGAGGAGCGGCCTTAAGTCAACAGGATCCCTAGGCAAAAGAGCTCCATGGTGCTCCCTATCACACCACTCGGTGCCCCCATCCTGGTTTACCTACACCAAATAAATACTTGAAAAGTGCCCATGCTAGACAGTTGGCCTATGCCTAAGGCCGGCTATGCTGATATGATATGATAAATCAGACTGTATTTCAGCCTCATGTTTTTATTTTTATGCCATTTTATCTACATAGTTTGAGCATGGGGATCACCAATGTGTTGAGCAGGTTTGAGAACAATTTCTAATTATTACTGCCATGAGCAGATTCTCAGCTGGAGTGCCTTCTGTGTGGAGTCTGCATGTCCTCCCTGCGGTCGAGTGGCCTCCGAAAGACATGTGTGAATGGGCATGCCTTCGCTGAAGGCTGGGCATCGGGCTGGCAACTCGGCACCATAAAAATCGACTGCCAATCATTTGCGGACCGGAGTTCTGCTGTAACGACCCCTAACCAGGAAAAGCCGAAAAGACAAACAAACTGCCATGAGCATGTGCATGTTCATGCTGTAATTCATTCTTGCGTGTTTTTGTCTTCCCTGCAATTTTGTTCAAATTCTGTTTATTTTTCCATGCTGAGCTTCATTTGTGCTTAACTGATGGTTTTAGAATTATTCATATTCCAGAATCTTATATTTAGAGCAACATTTCATGGCTTGTTTTGTTCTCTGCACAAGCTTTGTGACTCTTTCTCAGTGTTATGTATTATTAATTACTTCATTCAGCCTTGGCAAGATCAATTTTGATGAACAATTTTAAAAAGTTTTGCATGGGCATAGCTAGTAAATGAGAAAGTCATTTATCAGAATCCAGGCAATTAAATGAAATAGTGAAGCTTTTTTAGCACAATGCAGTGAAAAGCATAATGTATAAATAATTGTTATACAGAAAAACACAAGCTTTCAGGTTATGGATATCAACAATGAGTCATCTGTCAGAGCTGAGGCAAAGATAACAGAAATCACTTGTATAGGTTGTTGACTTTAATCCAGAAACAAGCAAAAGTATAGACATGATAATTACCCTGCATGAATATAGCTTCATTCAGGCACTAGATGTGAATGTGAGAATGATATGGTACACGAAATTTTGATTAGTTGAAAAGAAAAGGAATGCAGTGAGTTGGCACATTACATACTCACATTCAAAGCTGAAACATTTTCTTCAGAAATCTGACTAGAGGTTTTCTAATCTTAAAATAAGCTAACATTAATGTGATGGGTCATACAGAGCTATTTAAGATAAAACTTAGAAAATGTCATCTGAACTATAAAACTCATGGAAAGCAGTGAACCTTTATAATTCCTGGTGAAAGTTAAGTTAATATGGAAATACAGCCTTTTCACATACTATATGAAACTATTACTATTTTAGTAACATAACAGTCTGGTGGTCTTCTAGTACTGCAGTGTTGGGATATTTTCTTTTTTTGTCAAAGCTAATGTTGTCCATCAAGCATGTGGAAGTGAAACTTGAAGCAACTTCAAGTAGCTCTCTTCTTTGTGTAAGGAGTGTGATGCTAGAAACCGCCACACAGCAGCCTTCTAAGTGAGGCTAACAGCTTGTCCCAAACATCAGAAGTCTTGCAGTTTAACTAGTTCTGAGACTTATCCTTATTAGTAGGAATCTCTCACATACCAGCAAAACTCTTTATATATGAAGTACCACAGCAAGCACAGTGGCATAAGCACTTTGGTGGATCGCCAGAAATATATTGGTCTCGAATACTGCTTGCCATCTATCGCTATTATTTGCCTTATCAGATGGTCTGCTGAAATACAGTTTCCCTTTGGGAAGGCAACATCATCACATGTCTCGATGTGGGTTGTGTGGATCAGTCGAAGGAATGAATGGGTCAGTGTCTAAGACATTAGATAATGACTGCATTCAGGGTGAGATGTAGGCTATGTAAAACTGCTTCTCTGGAACACAGTATTCAGTATTTTTTTTTTCTTTATTCCAATATATAATATTTTAAAACAGATCTGTTTAGCACAGTAATGCAGCAAAAAGGAACTAGCTAAAAATGTCAGTGCAGATACCTACATTAGACTTAAACTCGCTTGGAGCTTGAATTGTATCCACACAGTTTTATTATTAGCTTTGTCAACAACTGTTAAAATAATATATTAACAAGCAGTAAAATAAATAAATAAATAATAATAAACAAACAGTAGCTGTAAACAACTAAGTCCCTCTAAACAGTTAGGCAGCGATGTAGTCAATGCCACCATTTGCCAGTAATTTAACTATAATTCTTTGTTTGACAGCCAATTGAAGAAGTTGCACAGTTGTCTAAAGTAACCTGATTTTGACAGCAAGCTGTCTGACTTCTATTCTAATGCCATATATATTTGAATGATTATTACTGTAAACAGTAATAACCAAGACTTACTGACAGTAAACCCATTACCTTTTATTTAATAATAACCGATGATTTGGATGCATATATCTAACACTATGCAGCCTAAAGTCTTACTCTCGGCAGGAGTCCAACAGCCATCAAACACCAACTTAGGTTTAGTAAATCTTGCATGGAAAATGTCTTTAATAGTCTTAAAGGAAAGATATGCAAAGAGCACATTTACTTTTCTCAGTATGCACATTCCTTCCTATAGAATAATATCCATACATTCACATATATAAAAAAAAAAAAAAAAACTTAGCAGTTTCTTCTCCTGTGTGAATTTTCTGTCTCAGTCAGTATCTTAAATGTACACCATTTTGAAGCTGAAAGAAATGTATAGGACTTTATGTTCTTTGGTCTTACATCTTACTAATAAAACATTAGAAACACACAAATATAGAGAAACACACAAATATAGAGAAAGCCCTCCTCTCTGCTTAGTCACTGCTGGAATCATACAAGTAAAGGAATACTAACAGGTCTTTGGAATTGGAACCCAAGATCTCCAGCATATCGCAGTGGTGTCTTTGCCACTGAACCAACAAGAGCATCTTGACAGATAGGTGTTGAATACCCCCTTTAGATCCTTTTCCTCTCAACTAGGAGCCCCACCCTAGATGACAGTTCAAATTACAAACACACACAGACACACAAATACAGAGAAAGCTGTCTGCTGAGGCATTTTTCAAAATATTTATTTAATTTATTTAACATTTATTGACCTGGTGAGCAGATTGGGCTGATGACCCCCTTTAGGCACAGCCCAGGTGAAAAATGATATAACACAACATATACATTATAACAAACAGCTTGCAGTCGAATACCTGGCAATAAGCCACTAAAAAAACTTACACACTGGTGCAAAGTAACGCAAGTACAGAGAATGTAGCATAAATTCCCAACAGAAAACAAAAACATAGAAAAACCAATAACAGTGGTGATAGATAATTTAATTAAAAATAGCAAAGTAATACAAATGAAACTCAGATGAAATGTCAATGGCATTAAAACTCAGAAGCAGTAGTGCTGGTCCAAAACATGTACTGAATAGTGTATAGAATCCCCACTAGACTTTCCCATCAATACAAATAGCTGTATACCATTTGATTACCTTGTTTTTTGTTTTTCACAACTGAAAAGATAATATTAGCTCTTATTTGTGATGCAAACCCAGGACCTCTAACATACCATGCTGTTGTAACTGTCACTGGATATGCAAAAGACTCTCGATGGGCAGGTGTTGAGATTTCCTTTTACAGCCTTATCCATTCACCTAGGAAACCTCTAACTTGGTGATTAATGTCAAAGTGCACACACACACACACACACAAATACAGAGAAAACCCTTTGCTGAGGTACTATTAAAATTATAGAAGAGAAAAGTAAATTTTAGATCTTATCTCGGAATCATATCCATGGCTTCCAGCATACCATGCTGGTGTTACTGCCACTGGACCCACAAGAGTTTCTGGCCTGATAGCTGTGGAGGTTTTTCCTTTAGAGCCTTATCCTTTCAGCTACGTTTCTACAGCTGAGTAATAAAGGTCAGATTACAAACATACACACACACACACACACACACACACACACATATATATATATATATATATATATATATATGGATAGATATACAAATACAGAGAACACTCTCTGCTTAGGAACTGACAAAAAAAACATAGCAACTTATCTATAGGTCTGTTTTTTTTACTTGTCCTCACTGGGGTCATAAAGCTGTCAGAGGCTAAGGATCCACTGTTCTACTCGCATTTGTGCCCATGTTTTAGCAAAGAAAGTTTATCTGTTTGCATTTTTTAGTTTATTTTGGGACACTGGTGTTGTAGCTTCATTTGCAGTTTTGGAAAGATTGTGAATTACTGAAAGATTTTAGCATTGTTTATACATTATACTACACTTTTATTTGCAAAAAGTAGAATTACATGTAAAAGGTAGCTTTTTGTATTTTGAACCCAGTCTGAAGCCTCAGTCATGTAGGGCTATTCACAGTTGCTACAGGATTGTGATCTACTGCCAGATTTGAGCCTCATTTAGTCATTTATTACAGTGTAACTGGTACATTTTTGCATAGTTGAGTGCCTTAGTCTTTGGTAGGATTGCAATACTAGCAGTATTGTGAATTCTACATCAGAATTTGTGTTTCAGTACCTTTTATATCTGTATATACCTACCTAAAGTTGTATTCCAGTAGTCTGATGCCTTAGTATACGGAGGGATTGTAGTAGTTGCAGAAATGTGACTTCTGCTCCAGGATTTGTGCTTTAGTGCTTTTTATAGCTGCATGCACCCACTTAAAGTTATATTCTAGTACCTTTCTGTTTAACTTGCTACTGTTTTTTCCTGTTCTTTGAGTATTCCCCAGCCCCCACTGAAACATTAAGCGAAATGTTTCCAAAATTCTAACTATAGAACTTGAGCTCTATTTTGTGTGTCCCTGGCTTCTGCCTCTCATAATAATATGATGTCTGAAGTCCTCCCTCCCCTCTTTCATTCCTATTGTCTAGCAGTAAGGCTTTTTGGAGTGGCCACAGTCACACTGAGATAAACACCAGTACTCTCAAGATATTAAAAGTATTCACTAAAAGACCAGCCACAATGAAAAGGTATACAAATATTTAATAATGGATAAGAAAAATAGAAAACAGGAAAATATTTAATATTTAGTTACAATAAATATCAGAGTTTTCAGTTACAAGAAATATAAAATAGCATGGTTGGATAGAATCTCACATGCAGAAAAAGAAATAATATTAAACTAATCTCACAGTACTTTTCCTAACTAAACTAAAGAGAAACTGTCCCTAGTTAACTCATTCAATATCGTAATGGAAGACATACTGCTAAGAGGCTCTCTTCCACAAGGCAAGATGAGATACCCCACACACAGAACTTTACAAGTGACAACTACTGAATAACTATTACTGAACTGTCATAACTGACATAGATCTTTTATATATCAGATTCTATTAAAAACAGAAACAAACAAACTGCTGCTGCCAGAGTTCCGTCCTTCTGCTGGTTATAGAATTACATCACATCTAGTCACTTGACTCTGGCACAGTTCACATTCAGAATTTTGTTGCATTTTTTTAACATAAGCAACATTTACAAATACATTTTTAATACAAGCATCTGTACAAGTTAATGTGACAGTCAAATGACATAAGATTATTTACAAAGCTTCAGCCAGTCATGCTGGCATATGCCACATATGCACTCTCACTTCTTCCAATACAGCTGACAATACCTCACAATGTCATAGTGGGTGATAGTGTCTCCCATCCAAACTATTTACATTCTCACTCTAAGATCATGCATACTTGAGAAAAGCAAAATGTTGATTACAATTAGGAGAGTTAGGAAGGGATTGCTTTCTGCAAAAGACTGTCATTTTTAATACACTTTTTGTTTGGTTTTCTTGTTTTTGTTGTATTCAGTATTGTCGTGTTTGCCCATTCCAGAATTTGATCATTTTTAACTCTGGTCTTCATTTAAATCATTTGAAACATGATCAATGTGTATTTGAATATGTGCTATGAACCAGTTTTATGGGTTACTTATGCATCTGTCATGAGGGATGAACTCACAAAAATCAGAATTTCACAGTTCTTTTTGAGTTTAGTTGTGAAGGAGCTGAATACTGGTGATATGCTATGCTAAGCTGTCGCCACACCCATTCATTTACATATGTTAACTATCCAGTGATGAGAGCAACTATTTCAAAGTTTAAAATACATATTATAGCTTTCCATTCTGTATAAAATATTTCAAATTATATATAGAATTTATTAGCTGATAGAGCTGAGATAGGAAAATATGGGATGAACATGAAATCTACAAACAGCAAGATGTCACCACCCAGGTCTACACATGTAAAGTTACTTTGATTTATCTCCATGAGTACTGATCTATTAAAGCATGTGCACAAAAGAGTTGACTAATCCATCTTAAAACGTACAAGATTTGTATTAAATAATTAGAATAAGTAAATGTTTCCTACCACTAACTCTGGTGGCCATTCCAACTTTCTGTGCTACAAATCTGCAAGCTGTTAAACAAGGTTTATATACAGGATCATTCATGACAAAATCCTATAAATATTCTCTTTTGAAGAGCATTTGTGCTTCAGCTTTTTTCACACTACAAAAATAAACTGGGAGTGCTTAGTTTAACAAAGATGAGTGAGACAAGCTTTGTAAATTAACATAGCTTCTGCATTTCCTTTTTGGAAGTAATCTATCTAAAAGTGGAAGTTGTTAAACTCCATTTTTAACTCTGGTCTTCATCTAGCAGAAATGTTGTTTTTTTATTTATTTGTTTCATTTAATTTGGAAGTCTGGCAGATTCCTAAACCAATGACTGTTTTCCTAATTGAGATTGTAAACAAAAACATTACTCCATATAGAACATAAGGGACAGAAGATTGTATTTATGCAGTCAAGTATTTGCTGTATAGCAAAATCATTTTAACTTAAAGATTACTTGCTTACCAAAGGCACTTACTAAAATGTAAACCAATTATCAAATATTGGAAAGGAATGTTGAAAGCAGAATTTGGTACATATAGCTAATTTGCTGATTGACAGCTCAGTATAGCACTTTGCATATATTTATAATCAAGCAATTTAAAATAAAAAGTCTTATTATACAAAAGATCAATATTTTCTGATTAATGAAAATAGTATATCATATGCATTAAATTCATGTTACTGACAGGGCTCAAATGTGATGTGGAGTTTAAATGTTAGGATGCAAACTTAAAAGGATTGTCTGAGCAAAGAAATATTAAAAAATACTGGTAGAACATGGTGACAAAGAGCTGTACTAGAGACAGAGAAAGGATAACTGTAATGTAGTGACACAGCTATGTCATGGACTGACATCTAATAGCTTCAATCAGTCTATCAGGTAGGATGAATGGGTTACATAACATGTGGCGTAATTATTACCTTGGTGAGCGCAGGTACAAAAAAACAGAAAATTGATCATTGAAAAAGATAGGGTAATGATATTTGCTGAAAATGTGTAGTCAGCAAAGACTACAAAGCATCCATTATAAATGTGGTATTACATAAGAGTGTGACATTTGTTAGCAGATTTCACCTGATATTGCACATAGCAACAATAAACAAGAAGCATCTAAAGGCTATGTTTAAAAAGCTATTACAAACCAGTTTATCTAGAAAACTCTGTGATTTCATTTTTTTTCTTTATATGAATGAGTTATGTATGCAAAAAGTCACAATAGAAGTGTACATGGTACAGATATTACTGCAAAACTTGGGGCTTTGGTGAGGCACAAATCCTTTGGTGCCTTCCAGCCCCTAGGTGTGTGTGGTCATATATATATATATATATATATATATATATATATATATATATATATATATATATATATATATATATATACCATTACAAAATCACTTATTGTATATACAAAAAGGACATATTTTTTAATTTATTTTTCACATTTTGCAGTTTCTGTGTGATAATTATATGTTTTGTAGCATGTTTTAATGTAAAGCATTTTTTCACCCATTTAGTTACAGTACAGAGTCGATTATCCAAACTAATTGGGACCTAGGGTAGTTCAAATAATCAAACTGTTCAGATAATCAAACATACATTGAACCAGATAAAAGACTTCTAAAATCTTGTTTTTTTCTTCGTGCTGGGAATATACTTTTCAACCATTCATTGATTCCAGTGGACAATAAAGAATATTTTTCACACACTAGTGGGCTACAAGCTCAAAAACATGTGCACGTGAATACATATAATGTTTACATATAAGTTTATGATTTTTACTACCCAAAAACTTTGTAAGGCTGGGTTGGGATAATTGACGTTTCAGATAATCAGTATTCAGATAATCAACTCTATATGTAAGTGATTATTGTGCAGGGTTATAACTTTTTAACTAGGTGGAATTTTGGTATGGAATTTTCATGGTGGGCATTTAAATGAATCTTCTGTCAAACATCTTTGGGTATTCACAGTCCAGTTTATACACAGGTACAATATGCAACACACCTCAGCTGAGCTCTGTCAAGTATATCAGTCGAGAAGAGGAGATACACATATTAGCAGCACAGTGCTTCACAAACATGTACACTGTTTTCTGAATAACGTAGCATCAAAAATATCCGCAAGAGTAATCATTCAGGTGGTAACTCGATGAACTGAAGGACACATATGCAGAAGAAGCAATATGTTCCCTCCATCATTTTTCAAGTTGTACTGGCAGATAGTATTGCTTACTAAACTCTAAAAATATTCTCAGGGGTAAGCATTCTGGTGACAACTCCCAAGAACTGAAAACACATGTATGCAGTAATGCCCCCCCCCCTCCGCAAACACATCATTTTTCTTACGTTAGTTAAGCTTATGGTACGTTTGCCACCTTTAATTGAATGAGTTTATGAACATTTTGTGCATCTTTTATTTCAGTTTTAAATTGCATTTGTATTCATTGAGTGTTTTACTTTTGTATTCTCTTGTCATATTAATCTTTTAGGCCAAACAATTCTTAGCAGAGTCGTTCTAGTGCATTTTAGTGTATGGGAATAATTTGACTCTTAGGTTAGAATGACTTGTGTTTTTGTTTCATGTTAGTCACTTTCAGTCCCTTTCTATCTCCTTCATACTATGCTTTACTCTCTGCGGGGTACATTTTGTAAGTTTATGGATGTCTTTTACTGTTCCTGATAAGTAAATACACTCAAATTTGAGTTTAAATACCTTTATTACTGCAAAATGTGTTTAATTTGTGTCACAGTTCTGGTTTCTGCTTTTTTCTGTTTCTTATTTATTTTCTGTACATATTTAGTAGTGCATTTGAGTAAGGGGTTATATTTTTGGTGTTTTTTATTAACTGTTTCACTGGTTTGTTTCTTTTTGTTTTGGAAGTATTTCTACATTTGATATTTTTTCTCTACAAAATGCTTTTTTCAAAATAGTGAATGCCTTTTCAAAATGATGACAGCTTGCTGGATTTTGAGTATATAAGGGAATAGAGATCTATGACTGAATGCGACTTCCAAGTCACTTTTTTTCTCTGCATGTGACAGATTTGGTGCCCAGGTAGCACAGTAATCTGAGTGCTCCATTTCCCCAGTCCATTTTGTAATTATGGTTCCTACATCTGCAGGCTGGCCATTTTATAACTATGGTTGCTACATCTGCAGTTCCTTACAATGACAAATCACAATCTACAATCAACAGTTTGAAACCTGGTGTTTTTACTTTCATGCTTGAACGTCTGGGGGTATTTTTAAAGTTTAGGTTTTCATATTTCATATTGTTTCTTCTCCTCAAAAAGCCACATTAAAATTATGCTTCCTTTCTTAACCCCTTAACTGCTGTTCAATTCTGTGAGTTTAAAACCTCATTGCTAGTGTTATTGACTTGGGTTCCTGCTAGTACAGTAATGCTTATTATAAAGCTTCTCAAAGTTATATTTTCTAGGCAAGATATTTGGCTATGTTTATCCAAACTGCGCTCTGGTGTTCAGCTGCAAAGGCAAGGAAATAGGTGTGTCTTCAAATTTTGAAAATTCATGATTATTTAAAGAAATGGAACTATATGGAAATTCCGGAGTTTTCATTTAAAACTGTCTTTACAGATCACTTGAAATGTCATCAGGTTTTACTTTTTGAGGAAAATAAAACATGTTTAGAATAAGGGGTGATTTAAATAATTGAAGATGTGTGAAACGAAAAGTACAGTTGAAGTGTTATATAGTAAACCAAATTGCAGAATCCTGGAGTATTCTCTTTTTAATTTTTCTAAATGTTTAGGGTTTCTAATACCATGACAGTAATGAACCCAGTTCTTGATTCAAGCTATAATTAAAGATCATGAAAGGAATATTCAGTCTTTTTATGCTTGGCAGGACTTCTCTTTTCAGCACCTGCAATGTACCCAGAATTGCCTCCTTCTGTAGCCCAAAAGGAGTTGCATGCATTAGAAGCATAATAATTATGTTTGGATTTTTTATTAGTATCATTGATCCTACTGCTGTTGGCACTATCGGGGTGTCTCTGACTCATACTGCTCTAGTTTCTGCTTACATGTCCTGCCATCGTACAACTTTGTGTTTCAGTCAGTATGCAGGACACTATAATCAACAAGTCTAATTGTGGACTTTCCAGCTTGTTTTTTTTTTCCTTTTCTTCTGGTCATGTTCTTTATATTCTTGTTTTTTTTAGCACTTTCTGTTGCTGCCTGATTTCATAGGTGCCAGAAGCTGTTGAAGATTGGGAGGGGGGTAGAGAATGAGAGGGGCACTTAGTGATCTAAAAAAGGCAATTTTTTATAACTATTTACTACCACAACATAGGTTCACTTAGAGGACATTTTAAGCTTAGCCAATTCCCTTTTCGTGCTTGAATTAACATTTTCGGATTGGTTTTACTTATGCCATGGCTGATAATTGTATATTAGCCCTAGTAAGAATAACTGTGATCATACCATAGATAATTTGAGGGGGCCATGTAATGGGTGCAGCATTTAGGAACTGCCTATATCCATTAGTGGCATGAGGGGCAATACTGGAGTACATTTTCTATTACCCATCCTTAGATCCAAGTTGCATTTAAATATGGATGGATGACCTTTGTTTTATTTGTATGGCTAGTCTGTTCTGGAACAGTGGTAGCCTCTGTGATATATATCCATCTCTCCACATCATTCAGTTTAGATACCTGGACTGAGTATTTCTGATGCCATTTGACTTGCTGGTGTTCAATAGGTCCATCTGTATTAGGTCAGAGGATGCCTTGTATGCCAGACATGTCACTTGTAAGCACTCTGTAGGATACTGAGTATAGTAATAAATCTTTGAGGTGGTCCATGCAAGACCTATTATTTAGGACTTGTATCCTTTTAGTAAGGTATCTCTGAAGGTATTCCAATTGTTGCATGGGGCTGGACAGATACATGCCAAAGTGGGCATTATACAAAATGATTGACCTAATGAGAGCTTTGTAAAGGGGGATAACAACATCTCTAGATCTAGTCACAATCAATTTGTTTATAAGCTGTGCAATATAGAAAGGCTTTCTTATGACTTTGGGCACATGCTGGTCAAACGTTAGGTCACTGTACACAAGTTCCCAAATGCCAAACAAATGGGTCAGTCCTCAGAGGGCATTGCCATGACTTTAACACCAGTTATTATTTGGGACAAACCTTCCTGCATGATGGTTAAATAATTTGGGGATTCAATAACTGCTCCTAGCTTGCAGTCATCTCAAACTTAGCCAGCCAAAGCCCTCTGGTATTTCCTTTTACTTTTGAGATGTATATGCCAAACAGAAAAAGTCTCAGCACCAAACCCTGGGGGACTCCATTGGTGATTGGTCTCTTCCCCTATTTTGATCTCTTGCATCATGTGAGCAAGTTGGGAATCCAGCTAGGGATGCAAGTGTTTGCTCCTACATCATTTGTCTTTTGTACTATGCCTGGGTAGGGGATTGTGTCAAAACGCTTAGCCAGGTCAAGGTAATGTGGTGTGAACTGTTTTACCTTCATCCATTGCTTTGGTAACAATAGTAAAGCTTAACATTTGCCCATGATTTTGAGCCTTTCACACTTTCCTCTGGGCTGTTTTCAAACACAGTTTTAGGGCCATGCATACATGTATGCATTCTTTAATTCACCTTCCGGATTGTATTAAATTATATTCCTTGTATAATACAGCACCAGTTGTTAGAATGGGTTTTAAATTTGTAGTTTTGAAAAGTCTTCTATTAAGCAATAAAACAAAATGTATGAACCAATAATCACAAAACTACCCATTTCAGAAAATTTAAACCATAAAAGGCCACTCAAACTTCTGTCATTACAATCCACCAATATCAGTAAATATGCAAAATCTTTGCAGAAGTAAGTCATCTAAATAATTCCACATTAAAGGGATCTGTAACTAATAAAGAGGTTGGTGCTAGGAAACAACTTTATATTTCATTGTTTCATCTACAAATAAAGTGGCTGTTGTCCTTGAAGAATAATTTGCCTATGTTACGTTAAAAATTGATAAGCTAGAAATATTGCAATAGGGAATGGATGCAAAATGATAACAAGTTCATAGTTACTAGGTAATTCTTCCAAAGGAGGACATTGACAGGACTGCAGCATCCATTCCCTTTAAAGTACAACACAGTACAGTATCAGCGATCCATCTGCATACTGTGGGAGTAGAACCCACAGTCTTTTGCATCAAAAGTAAGGCTACTACCTGTTGTGCTACTAACAATGCAAACAGACTTGGAATAAGCAGCACTAATCTTTTCTTCCCCTGAAGTTCTCCGCTCCTTGTAAATTTTTGTTATTTATTCAACAAGAAAGTCCAACTTGGAACAAAGCCAATTTTCAGCAGAGGCCCAGTAAGAAATGCTCCAGATGCATGTTTTTGTAATATGGGAGGAAACTGGAACAGCCAGAAGAAACCCACACAAACACAGGGAGGACATACAGACTCCACACAGAAGGCACCCAAGCCAAGAATCAAACCAGAGGACCTCTTGCTGTGAGGCAACAACACTACCACTGCACCATCCACTTGACACAACTAAATCTCTCAATTTCACAACAGAAGAAATCTGGAAAAGGCCAAAATTTATTTTGGGGGTGGGGGCAAAGGCCCATAATCAGGGACACATTTTAAATATTGCTTGTATAATCTTAGAAAGTTGCTAAAATAGTGTTTACCATGTGTTTCCAAAAAAGATAGGAAGACTGAATGTTTTGTGTTGCCATGCGTTTCCAAAAAAGATAGGAAGACTGAAACTTAAAGGGCAATCATTATTTAGTGAATTCCATTCTCACTGATTTGCCAGAAAACCACAAATTTTATGAGGAAAAGACCAAAAGTATGAGCCAAATATTTTGTGAAAATCTAGACAGTTGAGACCTATGGACTAAACTCCCTGAATCACAAGTGGTGGTGTGGTTAGAGAAAGCAGGCACCTATACCTATGGTACAGGGTTTGTGCCTCAGACTTTCTAACCACCAGTTAAATGTAACTGGGGCATCACACACCCACAGACACACACACTTGAATTAAATAAACAAGCACCAGCTACCTAAATTAATAAACGCGCAGACTTGATGTGATCAGGTAGTTTATTCTGTGCACTTTTGTGTTTAAATAGCATGCGACACACGCATGACTCCTTACAGGTCATGTAGCTGTAAAGGTGGCGGGGTGCTTCCTCCTCCTTGCCCTATGGTTCCAGCGCCTATGCCTGATTTTTATCTGCTTTTCATTTCATTTGCATTCTCAATCCTTTCTGAAAATGGTTTTGCAAATCAGGGCAATGATGTAATACTAAACTTGTTTTAATGGCTTAAAACTTTCACTAAATTTGGATCTAATGATATCCACAAATATGTAGTCAATGTGAAAGAAAACTTTATTGTCAATCAGATATACACAGCAGTGCAAGCTGAATGACATTACATTGCTTTGGTCCCTGTGTAAGATATAACAATGAATACGTACTTTGAATGACAGTAAGACTAATGGATATACAATAATAATTAAAATATTAACAACACAATAAATTACCACATTTGGACAGAAAGACATTAGACAACATTATACTAGTAGGTATTGCAAGACTATGACTTCACATTGTGATTGCTTAGCATATTGCACTTCATCAGTTGTATTATGATATATCCTGATGTTCATATTGCACACATATGGAGTGGTGATTCAGTCCTGACTATTGCACACTCAGGAACTAATAGCATAAGAAACCAGGCTAACTGTACCAGTTATTTAAGCAACATGTCACAGTGATTACTATAGATGATACTTCACAGCAAGTAGAATATTGATCTAATTATTTGCTGTCATGCATGGCATTCAAGTTCAGCAGCCTTATGGATAGAGGGAAGACACTCCTGTTCAGTCTAGATGTTTTGCAGTGTAAGCTGTGATACCACCTGCCCAAAGAAATGTGGAAGCACATTTCATTGGCAGGGTGAGTGGGAACATTAATTACCTTCCTGTCATGTCAGTCATGCAGATCATCCATGGATGGGAGTGAGGAACGAATGACTTTTTCCTGCTGTCCTCACTATCCTCAGGCAAGCTTTGCAGTCAGATGCTTTGCAGTTACCATACCAAACTATGATGTTATTTGAGAGGATGCTTTTGATGGTCCCCTTGCAGAATGCTTTGAGCATGGACAGAGACAGGCTTGCCTTCCTCAGTTCCTGCAGGAAGCGTAGACATCATTGTGGCTTCTTCACTGTGTGGCTAATATGAGTCAACCAGGATAGGTCGTCTGAGAAGTGCACCCCCAGGAACTTGAATGTTTTGATTCTTTCCACTGCCACCTCCTAAATTTCCAGAGGTTGATGTATCTCCTGTGTCCTCCTGAAGTCCACTATTAATTCTCTGGTCTTGCTTACACTTAAGGCCAGATTGTTGCTGTAGCACCAACCTATCAGATGCTCCACTTCATCCCTGAATGCTGTTTCCTCACCATTTCTGACAAGACCTATGACAGCGGTATCAGTCGTGAATGCAATGATTTTGTTGGATTCATGCTTGGCCATGCAGTCATGCATCAACAAGGTGAACAGCAGAGGACTCAGGACGCTGCCCTGAGGGACACCTGTGCTCAGTGTAATACTGATTGAACTGTTATTTCCCACATATACTTTTTGGGGTCTGTTGATGAGAAAGTCCAGTATCCAGTTACATAGGTGGGTGTTGATGCCCAGCTGGATCAGCTTCGATGTCAGATTCTGGGGGATGACAGAGTTAAAGGCAGAACTAAAATCAATGAACAGCATTCGGACATAGCAATTCTTCTTCTCTAGCTGTGCCAAGCATTCATGAAGTGCTATAGCTATTGCCTCAGCCATGTAGCTGTTAGATCTATAAGCAAACTGTAATGTATTCAGTGTTGCAGATAGGCTTGAAGAGATATGGTTCTTCATCAACTGCTCAAAACACTTCATTACTGTTTATATAAGAGCAACTGACCGGTAATCATTTAGGCTTGTCAGTTGGGTTTTCTTGGGTAATGTATACAGTCCCATTATTGATGACCTATACATAAAGTAAATTTCTACTGGCCCATACTGCCTTCAGACTAAATATATATATATTTCACATGTACACTGTTTTTCTTTATGATTTGTTAACCATGTTACAATGTTATTGTTTTCTCATCCAATTAATCCACTGTTTTTTGGGGCCAGTACATCACATTAAAGCTGTAAGTTAGAAAAGGAAGACAAAGCTGATTGATACCTTGAACTTTATTCCTCCATGTGAAGGCATCTTCAGTATTAGCTTTAGCATTCCACCGTATTCCTTACTGAGCTTTGGTTTCATCTGTTTATGTTCTATTACTGACCTTTTATCATTTCCTGGGTATATAAGTGACAGGAGTGTGGTGTTAAAGGGAGATGAAGACTCTGCAAAATACTTGAAAGGTGTTTATAATGAGTTCTGCCATTCTCTTGTTTTCTGCTTGAATTGCAGTTTGCTAACTTTTTTATTAGTTTATTTTTGAAGTATTAGCATTCATGCTAATAGGTTTATAGATCCAGAGGTGTATACTATGTTAATAACTACAGGGGCCTTCTGAAACCTATCCATGCATCACAAACATATTTGACAAGTTTAGGGACATTAAGATTGTTCTAAGGAGTATATGTAGGCTAATGCTTTGGTGGTCAAGCTTTTACAAGCTGCCTCTGTCCATTACAGAGATAGGTGCCTGAGCAGGGACAAATTTCAGTTCCCCATTCAATGGTCCAAATTAAACTTGAATTAGTTTAGGGAAGAAGTCTACTTCACATGAATGGAAAACATGTTCCAGAGCAGGGGTATTCTCTGAGACACATAACAGTCCCTCCAACATGTCCTATGTATGTCACAAGCAAGGTTTAAGTCTTTATATCAGGCATTTCTGATGCTATTTGTTTTGCATATATGCAGAAGGTCCACCTGAGTGGGATTCAATTATGCCTTCTATGCCATGCATAGAGCACCCCTCAACAATCGTAGGAGACTGAGTGCAAGGATACAGCTTTGAGGCCATCCTTGTAGGGCATGTTCTTTATGCCCTGTATCCTTTTTGTGAGGAATTTCTATTTCTGTGGATGCTCCAGTTGTTGTATGTGCTTGGTCAGGTACATACTTAAGGGCGCACTGTACTCAATGACTGGTCTGATGAGTTCTTTGGACCTAGTTGCACAGCATATAATGATTTTCTTACTACTAGGACACAATTGTTGAAAGCCAGGTTACTGTCTACAAGCATCCCCAAATCCCTGAGTACTGAATCTACTGGTAGTGGTGTGTTATCAATGAGGTAGTTTCCAGAGGTGACTACCTTCTCACAGGATACTATTATACATTTCTTGGCATTGAATTTCAGATCATGGTTCTGAAACCAGTTATTTGTCTAAGTTAGCCCTTCTTGTAAGATATGGGGATTCTATGACTGCACCTCATTTGCAATCATTAGCAAACTTGGTCAGTTAGAGACCTTTGGCATTGATGTTCACTTCAAAGAAGTAGATGCCAAAATGGAGTGTACCCAACGCAGAGCCCTGGAGCACTCCACTAGTGACCTGTCTTTTTGTGGACGTGGACGCCATTATATTAACTTCTTGGGTCCTGAGTGCCACCATGCTACCCATCAGGTAATGTAGGGATTTATATTTAATTCCATGTGTTTATCTATGATGCCCAGGTGGTGTATTGCAGCAAATGCCTTGCCCAGATCAAGACAGGTGGTATGCATCATTTTGACCACATCCATCGAAGAAGTCTACTAGGCTGAGCTGACATGATCTGCCCTTGCCGAAACCAAGCTGGGTTGGATCTAGTGTCTGAAGATTTTGTATGACATGATAGCACAGCATCCCTCAAATAGAAGTTAACTGCATCCCTCAAATAGAAATTAACTGAATCTCTCTATTATTTATCTGTGTAACATATTTCATTAAACCCTAATAACATGGTCTTCCATTAACTAGTGCTATAATCGCTACCCTATTAATTATTTGATGTGCTCTTTGAATCTATCACCTTTCCTCCTAAAAAAAAATTATATAAAAATATCCTAATGTGTGCATCATACAACTATGTATAATCCTAAGATTTGTCTAATATTTGATGATTATGTCTAACTACTTTTTGTTTTGTTATCATAACTGCTGGTACTTTTATCATCTGGCTTCCTCTGAAAATGGGTTTCTGACCCACTCAGACTTTCCTGGTCACCAAATGTCAATAAATAAACTAAATAAATAAATTGTAATCAACTGCATGATAATTCTTTACATGGCTTTGCATATGAGACTAGTTAGGTTTATGGATCTGTAGTCTCTGGGGTCCATAGATGTACACCCTTGTGCAGAGGGATGACTACTGCAGTTCTCCACTTGGGTGGCACAAAGCCTCTCTGGAAGCTATGGTTAAACTGTGATTCTAATTGTCCTGATAAGTCTTGCTTCATGCTATTTAGAAGAAATCCTGGGATATTACTGGGGCCTATTACTGGGGCATTATTCTTGGCCTTAGAGACAGCATCAAGGACCTGCTCTCTAATGATAGTTGGGGGTCATGTTCGATGGTATTTCAGGAGTCATGGCTGGGGAGATAGGGGAGGTAAAATTGGAGCTGAATTTGTCAGCCATTAGATATGCTGCTATATATTTCTTCTCAATGCAGGTAATCCCATTTCCACACACTGTATACTTGCCTTTGAGTTTGCCAACATAGCTAAAGAAAGCTTTATGGTTGTTCTTGACCTGAGAGGCTATTTCTAGTTCAAATCTTGCTTTGGAAGACTTGATTTATCCTCATAAGTGCTTGTTTAGATTAATGAGAGAATTTTTATCCTGTTGGGCATTGCATTTACTTATTTTTGCCATGACATTCATTTTGTTGTACAACCTGTTTATACTGGGATTACATTAGAGTGATTTGTTTCTTGTGTTTGTTTTGTGCTATTCCTGGCAGGCACAGCTGTCTCTATGCATCTTTTGATATGCTTGTGCGGGGGTCTCTGTGAACAATTCCACATAGGCAGCAGTGTTCTAAGCACCTGGGGGCTTGAACTTTTATTACATTATTTCCTAATAGTAGAAAGTTTGTCCTATAATAGTTCTTAAATGTCCAAAGGTTAGCAAGGGAGATAAGGAGGTATGTCTCAGGTCATTTGTATCCATATGGACTATGACACTTACGATCCAATGGCGTGAGTGCATATGTGATTTGGTGGATCCTGGTCCCTATAGACAGCTGACCATGACTTACTTAGCCTGGTGAGTGGGACATCTTTGTGTCTCACAATGAAGTCTTTTATGACCAAAGTGTGTAGAGGTATGCTTTATGGGCTTAGAAGTTGAGACACTGTGGGATAAGGCAGGATGTGTCTTGTTTGGAGTTGTTTTTGTTGAGTATGCTAACGGTTTCTGAGGATGCCTTTTTAGAGTGTAGTGTCTAGCTGATAACATTTAAGAGCATCACAGCATTGAAGTCTATGCACACGGTCCATACTATGTGAGTTGGGTGTAGTGTGTATATTACTGATAACCTCTTTTGTATTATAGGTGCTTGTATGTGAAAGCCTTGCCTACAATGATATTGCATAACTACATATCTTATATATCGAATCCATTTGCTGGAGAATTAGTTGGCGGCCAATATACATGAGGGAATTGCTGCATTGCCCCAGGATCTCTATATGCACCAGTCTTGCTGCAGAGATAGCAAGGACGTAATTGCTTATCCATAGCTGTTCATCCTTATTACATGTTCTACAAAATGATGGTGCTGAAAAGGTTTACAGCTGGCTAGCTTGATTGCTCTAGTAGTGTAGATTCCTATCAAGACTAGCCTAAGACCAGGCTTGAGGGGTGGATGCTTCTCAGTGTGCAAACTAGATGCTTTCTGTACATTAGGTACTAAGATATTTTCAGGGGTAGATTTATATGAAAATTTTAAATTACAGGTGCCTGCATCAACACAGTGCACTGCTAACTGCTGTCACGCAAATGTGATGACTTTGTACAGGCACAAAAAGTCACAAAACAAACAGCTGGCCCTCAGCTAATCACAACACGTTTATATCACATTATCGAAAGATGAAAATAGCAAACGCTATTTCATTGGCCCCAAAACATCTAAACATGAAAATATCGAACATTCAGAACAGAGAATTTTTTCCCATGGAAAAAATTCGCTCCTCCGAAACACATACACACAACACAAGTACATCAAACAAACAGCAACTCCACACATAAACGTAAATTCCTACATCTAACGCTACACTAAAGTAAACATACACTACTATCTACCCACTTACCTTAACCCAAACCCTAACCCCATCACTATCGCACACTCACCTAACCCACGCCCTAACCCTAATTCACTTAAACCACCCCTAACCCTAAAGTCTGTCACTATCGCACACACTCCTAACCCGTGCCCTAACCCTAACTCACTTAACCCACCCCTAACCCTAATGTACAAACAATCGCACACTTACCTGAACCCAACCTGTAACTTTCCACCACAGCGCTAAGAATAGCAAAGCCACAGAAACGGCCAACCAAATTCTTTCCAAGGAAGGAATTCGCTGTTCTGCAGCTTCGCTATTCTTAGCGTTCGCTGAATAGCGTTCAATATCAGAACATTCGAAGTTTTAATACTTTGATGTTCTGATATAGCCCCAATCGCAACAACACACTTTGGGGTTTCATGCAGTGAATAGCAGTTCAGAAGGGACTTTATTCTCTCCTGCCATATTGTGGTTTCATGTAGTGAATACCAGTTCAGCATGGACTTTACTTTCTCCTGCCACAAGAGAGAAGACCAAATATGTCTTAGTGTAAAAGCACTGTCTGGATGCCCAAAAATCTGACAGTAGCCTAGTTACAACTAATCAACAATGCAGAAGTGCAGGAACAATCTAACAGCCAAAGCACTAGAATGGAGCAAGAAACGCAGCAAATAAGCACAGACATCAGAGCAGTACAAGAAATAAACAACTTGAAGTGCAACTAAAAACTATATTTTTAGATATTCAGAGCTGGGTGGAATAGTCAAATGCAATGGTAACAGCAAATAAACTTTAAAATGCAGAATTCAAGTGAAAAACTCTATAAAATGCACAAGTATCACATCAACTGTAGTATAAATCTTGACGTAATAAAATCATTGCTTAAAAGTACTTATCTAACTGTGGATGCAAATAGATTCAGCAGAAAATGTCTTCAAATAGTACTGCTATAGCCAACCAAGTGGAAACTCTTGAGATAATGTGTCAGATTATACATGCACAGCTTATCTGAAAACAATGGCCTATTCCTCAACTAATCACAACAGGTGATGAGCCTCAGACTATTAATAGGAACCCATACTCAAACAATATACATATATTTTTAATGTCTAGAGTGACGAGTGTTTCTTTTCTTAAATGGAGTTGGATGGAATCTTGTAGTTAGTCAGACTCTGGAAACAAGAAAGCACTTGGTGTGCTAAAATATCCTAGTAACAAATTAACACAAAACAGACAAGTTCTCCATTTTTTTATTCTACAAAAAGTTCACCTGTGAATAGTGACAACAATACACTGTGTTATAACCATTATTCCATGCTGTGGGACCTGCTCCTACTCATTCATGGTCTTATAGGTTATGTAAGGTGTGTGCAAATGTGAAGACTGGCCAGGCTCATTGCACCTTGCATCAAAAAATTTACCACAGTCATACATTTATGCTTGCTATTTCACTCATGGGCTTTGAGGACATGTCATTTGCATCATGCTAATGCATAGATATATCATGCTACTGTTAATGGGGATCATGCTACCCTTCTGCCCATTGATGTACATCATGTGATATCTGCAATGTGTGACCTCGCAGTCTGGCTACCATTGTTTCTCCTGGGAATGAACTAGTGTGTAGACATGGCCTCAATAGACTCGGACTGTTAGGGCTCCCACCTTGTGTAGCAGGGAGTGCAACATCTTTTTGCACCTGCCACAAAAGGTCATCAGGTGCATCTGCTGAGATATTGTGGGGCCTCTTTCATAAAGTAAATGCCTGTCACCATATTGCCATGAAGCTGACTGAGGTCACTACTATTACCTGCTCTGGAAGGCAGTGACAGTAAAGTATAGAAGAGATGTATTCAGGGTCTCCCTTGCCAGTGGGAGGAAGGGTTTAGAGAGACTGAGACAATTTTCTGTTGCAGGTGCTCAATTGTTGCATTGTCAGTGTACAGTAGGCATAGTACCTGTAGCCCTCTGCTGTTAGGGATATGTTGTACTCCTTACTGTTTGGTTAATATTTTGCAGTACCTCAGAAGATTGAAGGCAATAGAATCACCTGCCAGAAAATGTCAACTGGGCTTTCTGAACAGCTAATAAATATGCAGTGGTTGGTATATTGTGTGTACAAGAGACCAGATGGAAGGGGAGCAAGGCTAGATGTATCCAAGGCGGGTTCAAATTATTTTATCATGGTGTGGATGGGAGGAGAAATGGTGTAGGGGTTATCCTGAAGGAACAGTATGCTAAGAGTGCTTTGGAGGTGAAAAGATTGTTGGATAGAGTGATGTTTATGAAGCTGGAAATTGATGGTGTAATGATGAATGTTGTTAGTGCATATGCTCCACAAGTTGGGTGTGCGATGGATCAGAAAGAAAACATTTGGAGTGAATTGGATGAAGTGGTGATGACTGTACCCAAGGGTGAGAGACTGGTGGTTGGAGCACATTTCAATGGGCATGTTGGTGATGGGAACAGAAGGGATGAGAAAGTGGTGGGTAGGTATGGTGTTAAGCAAAGGAATGCAGAAGGTCAGATGGTAGTGGATTTTGCGAAAAGGATGGGCATGGCTGTGATGAATATGTATTTTAACAAAAGGGAGGAGCATAGGGTGACATACAAGAGTGGAGGAAGATGCACACAGGTGGATTATATCTTATGTAGAAGGGCCAGTATGAAGGAGATTGGAGACTATAATGTGGTGGCAGGAGAAAGTGTAGTTAGGCAGCATAGGATGGTGGTTTGTAGAATGACATTGGTGATCAAGAAGAGGAGGATGAGGGTGAGGGCAGCACCAAAGATCAAATGGTGTAAATTGAAAAAGGGTAATTGTGAGGTGGAGTTCAGGGAAGACAGGCACTGGGTGGCAGTGAAGAGTTACCGAATAGTTGGGTAACTACAGCAGAGTTAGTAAGACAGATGGCTAGAAAGGTGCTTGGTGTGACATCTGGAAAGAGGAAAGAGGACAAGGAGACCTGGTGGTGGAATGAAGAAGTACAGGAGAGTATACATAAAAAGAGGTTGGTGAAGAAGAAGTGGGATTGTCAGAGAGATGAAGAAAGTAAACAAGTGTATAAGGAGATGAGGTGCATGGCAAAGAGAGAGGTGGTGAAGGTTAAGGATAAGGCATATGAAGAGTTGTATGAAAGGTTGGTCACTAAAGAGGGAGAAAAGATCTATACCGACTGGCTAGACAGAGGGACCGAGCTAGTAAAGATTTGCAGCAGGTAAGGGTGATAAAGGATAATGAGGGAAATGTACTCACATGCGAGGGGAGTGTGTTGAGCAGATGGAAAGAGTACTTTGAGGGGCTGATGAATGAAGTAAATGAGAGGGAGAGAAGGCTGGATGATGTGCAGATAGTGAATCATGAACTGCAGTGGATTAGCAAGGAGGAAGTAAGGATAGCTATGAAGAGGATGAAGAATGGAAAGGCTGTTGGTCCAGATGATATACCTGTGGAAGCATGGAGGTGTTTAGGTGAAATGGCAGTGGAGTTTTTAACTAGATTGTTTAATGAAATCTTGGAAAGTGAGACGATGCCGGAGGAATGGAGAAAAAGTGTTTTGGTACAGATTTTTAAGAATAAGGGTGATGTACAGAGCTGTAGTAACTACAAAGGGGATTAAATTGATCAGTCACAGCATGTAGTTATAGGAAAGAGTAATGGAAGCTAGGTTAAGAAGGGAGGTGATGATTAGTGATCAGCAGTATGGTTTCATGCCAGGAAAGAGCACTACAGATGCGATGTTTGCTCTGAGAGTGTTGATGGAGAAGTACAGAGAAGGTTAGAAGGAGTTGCATTGTGTCTTTGTGGACTTAGAGAAAGCATATGACAGGGTGCCTAGAGAGGAGTTGTGGTATTGCATGAGGAAGTCAGGAGTGTCAGAGAAGTATGTAAGAGTGGTACAGGATATGTACGAGGGTAGTGTGACAGCAGTGAGGTCTGTGGTGGGAGTGACGGATGTGTTTAAGGTGGAGGTGGGATTACATCAAGGATCAGCTCTGATCCCTTTCTTATTTGCAATGGTGATGTACAGGTTGACAGACAAGATCGGACAGGAGTCCCCGTGGACTATGATGTTTGCAGATGACATTGTGATCTGTAATGAGAGTAGGGAACAGGTGGAGGAGACCCTGGAGAGGTGGAGATATGCTCTAGAGAGAATAGGAATGAAGGTCAGCAGGACTAAGACAGAATATATGTGTGTGAATGAGAGGGAGGATAGAAGAATGGTGAAGATGCAGGGAGTAGAGGTGGTGAAGGTGGATGAGTTTGGACATATGCTGAGGAGGGATGCAGAGTATATTGGAAAAAAGATGCTAAGGATGAAGCTGGCAGGTAGCAGGAAAAGAGGAAGGCCTAAGATAAGGCTTATGGATGTGGTGAGAGAGGACATGCAGGTGGCTGGTGTGACAGAGCAAGATGCAGAGGACAGGAAGAAATGGAAACAGTTGATCCACTGTGGTGACCCCTAATGGGAGCAGCCAAAAGAAGAAGATTACTAACAGTGATATTTTAATTTAATAAATTTTAGAGCATATAACTAACAAGTTGCATGTGTGTTTTTTGTCGTCATAGTTTCCATTTTTTTATTATTTATTTATTTTTGTTGTGTTATTCTACATTCAATGTTTCCTATTACCTTTTTTAATATTTTTCTTTCTTATTTTTTTTTTTCATTTATTTTCTTTTTCCACAGGATCTGACATGGTACAGAATGGGGTAATGATGGTGACTTCTGAGCTTTGCAAAAGACACCATGCTTACCACCTGGTGCCCAACAGTCCTAAGGGCTGCCTCTCTGCAGTACATTGATTGTCACTCCATGGAATGTAGCTTTTGTTGCCAATTCTCTGGTTCATCACCAGAGAGTGGTATGAAGGAGCCCTGCTGGACCAACTGGAGTCAGGTGTACCATCTGGTGAGAACTGAGGTCAATTAGCTTTTTGATGTCCCCATCCACACCCTGGAGTACCTCCTCATGCAGCTTGAAGACTTGTCTAGCCAGCTAGCTCCAACCATCACTCAACTGCAAAAAATTCTACCCATGTTGTTAGCAACAGAGTTGACTGACATCTGAGGGAGAATCCCCTCTTTGCTGGATTGGCAGGCTATCCTCACCTCAACATGTCTTCATCATTGTGCTTCCTACCCTTTCATGAGAACCTCTATCCTCTTGTTTGTAGGCTAATCCTACCCATTACCTACTGTCCAGCCTCTGTCCATCAGCTTCTTTCCATTGCTGCCCTACTTATGTGTCACCACATTCCTACTCAGTCTTTGTCTATGTTGCATGTATGGCTGTGTGCCTCTGATTCCTTTCCTGTATCTTACTTCCTACTAATACTTCCTCATACTACCTCCCACATTACTCCTTGTTCGACCTCCAACATTACTCTTCCCTTCCTAGTGTCCTTAAGTACATTCCTATATTTGCACTTCATTTCTGCTTGTCTTTCTTCCTGACTTCCTTCCAACTTATGTAGTAAAATCAGTTGGCACTTTGTGCTTGTATGGACTCCCAGCTGTGCCCATGTAGCAACTATAGGATGTTTTGCTGCACATGCAAACACAACAGCATTAAGCATCCCACCTGCATGTTGCCATCATATAGTCACTCAAAGCACAGTTCTCTCACTTGCATGGTTACTACTGATTTCAAGACTGATACTATTCATTATGCAGCACTGCCCACAGCAAAAGCATGTTGTAGTGGTACTCATATGTACCTAATACCCATCAGGCTATATTATGTTAACTTCCTTGTGTTATTTACCAAAGCACATTTACATCCAAATAGCCCCCATCTTTACCATTTAATCTATTGAATTCTATATGTTTAATTTTCTACCAAGAATTTCGGATTTGAGAATTTACCTTTAGAATTCAGTCTGTAGAATTCTGTGCTTACTGGACCAGATTCATTAAAACCCACACCAAGTGTACATGATCTGTATTCAAGAACATCTTCCCAATTTTTGGGGCCTTCTAGTCACCCAGAAAGATTACACTACATGTAGTCTACACTTTGTGGGAAGCTTTATGAATTCTCTGGGTCTATATTACAACATCAGGTTCGATCATTGTAATATCAAACCATTATGTTCAAAACCCAACAAAACTGAAATCACAGAACAGCGATTTTTTTCCCTGGGAAATAAATCACTGTTCCGTGACAAAAAAAAACAACTTAACCATAACCCTAAACTGAAGTGGTGGGCTACGCCTCCCACACCCCCCCCCTACTTAAATATACCAACTCCGAGATTGCACCACAGTGGAGGAAATAGCAAAGCCCCAAAAGCGGCCCAATAAATTTTTTCCTAGGAAAAAATTTGATGCGCCGTGGCTTCTCTATTTTCCACTTTCGACTTTAGGGTTCAATATTACAATGTTCAAAATTGTTTTAGTTCAACGGTGTAATGTAGACCCGAATTTGTTTGATATTTAAGGCTGCTAGAATATCAGTAGGACACTAAAATTAGGAGGAAGAAGATGTGAGTTATGCTTGTGTTGTCAATTCACTCAGAATGGTGTACACATAGTATTCATGTTAATGAATCCAGGTAGTATCTTTTTCAGAATTGTAACTATGTAATTCTATCTATAGAATTTACATAGTTTTCTTCTGTTTGCAGAATTATGTGCTTTGAATTTTATTGGTAGAACTCTGTGCTTAGAATTCTAGCAGTAGAATTCTGTATCTAGACATCCATATGTAGAATAATATGCATGGAATTCCAGCGCTAGAATCATGTTTGTAAAATTATGTGATTATAATACTGTCTGTAGAATGCTATTTACAGTGGTGGCTGGTGACTTCAAATCAAAGAGGGCTGCAGGAGACAGGTGAATAGGTGGGGCCAATGACAAGGGGTGTGACCAACTAGAAAGGGGTGGAGCTATGCTCAAAACCACAAAAACTGGGACTTTAATTGAATACACTGCCCTGGGTGCCAAACTGTCATTATGAGAGTCCAGTCAAGACAAAATGAAGTGTAGAAGAAAAAAATATTTCATTGCATTGGCTACATGACAGCTTACTTAATATCTAGATGGAAACAAAAAGGTTGTGAGGCATGAAAAATAAATAATTTTTTAAATACATTACTGGAATGCCAGTCAAAATCAAGTATAAAAAAACAGGCAGCACTCAACTCAAACAACTTCTCCTTGCACTGTAGTTCGAATTATAATTTATATTCAGTTTTATAAAATTACAAAGAATCATGCTGAAAGTAGCAATCTCTGTGCTACCCTCACTTGTAAAAATGTTTCTTATCCAAAAAAAACCTGCTGCCTTACAACAACTATCTGCTTGTTTCATGGGGAAAACATGATCAAAGTAAAAAAAATGAACAGCAAACAAAAAACAAGCTCAAGATAAATTGCTTAAAGGATTACTGCACAGGTTATGGACTACACATGATAGATTGACATTCTGTTTAATTTATGTGTAAAGCCTACAAAGATGACTGCAAATCTCCAACAAATGTAATGAGCTTCTGAAAATACTGTAATACTGTCCTTTATTACAAATACAGTCATATGCATTTCAATAACTAAGGCTTATATGTTATCTAGTTATCTAAATATTCTCTGCATGGCAACAACAAAAAGGCTTTCAATGGTGGTAATTCTTTAACAGTATGCTTATTAAAGCTGACTTGCATCGTACAATCTCAGACAAGCTTACCTGATGGTCATTAAAGCATTGCTACTTAAACAAAGAGCAACAGGCACTGCAACAGCATGCATTTTCCGAATAATAAGAAGCATAAATCAACAGTATAAAAATATGACAGAAACATTCTGAAAAATCAAGGACAGATAAAAAGTTACTATAGTACTTGTGCCTACCTTGGATGGGGGATACTCTGCACACTTACACTGCATAACTGCTCCTTGCCTTACTTGGACACATCCAGAGTCACTACATGGGGGAGTGGGGTGCATCAAGTATGTCACAATTTGAAATGTCTCTGGCTGATGGTGATGGCCCTAACACATTTGTCATACCTCTCAACCTCAGAGCAAGAAATCTGGGCAAAGCCATAAACAAAAGTAGAAAAAAGGCTCAAAAATACAGACAATTTTAAATATTGCTCTTATAAACTTAGAAAGATAATAGAATAGTAGGTCTTGCATTAGTATGAATTTTATGAAAGGTATGAAATCTGAAACTCAAATGTCTGTCATTATTTTCTAACTTCACTCTTTAATGATTTGACACTAATTTGCCAGAAAACCACAATTTTATGAAAATGGATCAAAAATGTGATGCAAAAATATAAAATAGCTACACAATACAGCTGAAAACCTGTCAAAGAAGGGACACTTTTTTAAAATTAGTACTGTTAACTTGAGCAGCTGACAAAACAGAGAATCTGCATGCATTTCTGAAATAAAAGTAATTTATAACTCTGATCATTACAATTATTTATTAATTGTAAACCCTCCACATTTTCTTCCAAAATTGCCATTTTGCAGAGGGATTATTAGAGGGAGTGCAACATTTTGAGCCAAATTGGGGACAGTTGAGAGGTTTGGATATACCTAATTCTATAAAGAGATTTATTTGTATGTACCTCTCAACCTCTTAACCCGACAAATCTGGACAAGGCCAAATATATTGGGGGAACATACAAACAGTACTAAAATTTGCTCTTGTATAAACTTGGTTGATAGAATAACAGACCTTGCTTTAGCATGCATTTTTATGAAGGGTGTGAAGTCTGAAACTCAATGTCTCTCAATATTTAGTGACTTCATTCCTAAATGATTTGCCAGAAAACCACAAATTGTATGAGGAACAAACCAAAAATAAGAAGCAAAAATCTATTTATTCTGTGAAAATCTGGACAGTTGAGAGGTATAGTTCAGCTGGAGCTGTCTTTGAGTTTGCCTACCCTCCCCCCACAAAATCATGGTCAAATGGGCCCCCCCCTGCAGCCATTCCAATGTGCAGTTACTTGGCTATTTCACTCCATTTCCCATAAACACTGTAATGTGCGTAGTGCTTTACTTCTACGATGACTTGGATTTCATTTAAAAGTTTTATTTTAAATTTTACAGCACAAACACTAACAGGCATCTGCTAAACAAAGCAATGCAGTTTCACAATGAAAATAGACTTAGGATTAAAACTTCTCAGCCCTTGAAATTCACATTTATTGAAACAGCATTGAAACCCACATTCAAAGAAAATACATCTGGCCAGAGGCAGATAAAGATTAACGTTGGCCTGTTTTCAAATCATAGGCCCCTTGCACACAAAACATACATGTGTTCTTTTATACACCTTCCTGATTGTATTAAATTATATTCCTTGTATAATACAGTACAGTTGTTAAAGGGCATTTTAAATGCATTTGTTTTGAATATTTTTCCAGTAAACAATGAAACAAAATGCATGCACCAGTAATGACAAACACTGCCCAATTCAGAACATATCCATCATAAAAGTCTATTCAAACGTCTACAATCCACCAGTACCAGTAAATATGTACAATCTTTGCATAAGTAAAAGTCATCTAAATAATTCCACATTTACGAGATCTGTAACTAATGAAGAGGTTGCTGCTAGCAAACAACTTTATATTTCATTGTTTCATCTACAAATAAAGTGCCTGTTGCCCTTGAGGAATAAATTGCCTATGTTACATTAAAAAATGCTAAGCTAGAAATATTGCAATATGGAATGGATGGCAAACTGATAACAGGTTCATAATTATTAGGTATCTCCACCAAATAGGACATTATCAGGACTGCAGCATCCACCCACTTTAAAAGTACATCACAGTACAGTATCAGCAATGCATCTACATACTGTGGGAGTAGAATCCACAGCCTTCTGCATCAAAAGCAAGTACAATACCTGTTGTGCTATTAACAATGCAAGCAGACTCAGTATAAGCAGCACTAACCTTCTCTTCCACTGAAACTCTCAGCTCCTTGTAAAATCCATTCAACACTCAACTGTATTTTTCAACTTTACAGCAGAAAAAATCTGGGAAAAGCCAACATTTATTTGGGGGGGGACAAAAGCCCAAAAAACAGGGACACATTTTAAACATTGCTTGTATAATCTTGGAAAGTTGCTAGAATAAAATGCTGTGCTACCACCATGCATTTCACTACCAAGTCTTGAACCCAGGACCATGTGAACTACATTCAGAGCAACATACCACTATGCCAAATCAACTGTTTTTTGAAACTAATCCATGAAGACTGAAACTTAAATGGCTATCATTTAGTAAGTTCAGTTCTCACCATAGCTCTCAACCTCTTAGCAAAGAACACCCAGACAAAGCCAATAATAAGGGAATACAGTCCCCAAACTTATTCAATTAATTCAGTTCTCACCATAGCTTGCAACATCTTAGCATAGAAAACCTGGACAAAGCCAATAATGGAGGAATATAGCCCCAAAAAATAGGGACAAATTTCAAATATTGATCTTATAAACTTAGAAAATTGCTAGAATAAAAGGTTTTGTGATATCATGTGTTTTCTGAAGTATATGAAGTCTGAAATTCAAATGCCTGTCATCATTTAGTGAATTCAATCCAGAAAACCACAGATTTTATGAGGAACAGAACAAAAATATGAGGCAAAAATTTAGTTTTCACAAGTGGTGGTGGGTAGGGAATTCAGGCTCTTGCTACCTGCACCCAAAGTACAGAGTTTGAGCCTGAGTTATTCTCTAACCACTACTGTTTCCTGAGTCTTTTTAGCCACCAGGTATATTTATCTGGGGCATTTTACACCCCCAAGGGCTCTGTTGAAGAAATACAAGTCCCATTGAGCTTCGTGAAGAAATACAAAATCTCTGTGATGAAATACAGTTCCCGCAAGAGCAGGCTGGATAATCCAGCCTGCAGACATTGAAGTCTGGTCCCCTTCTAGTCTATGCAGTTGTAACCGCATAGACTTCTGGGCATCTCTGTAGTCTGATGCTTTCTTCCTAATCTGGACTGCATGTGTGGAGTCTTTTTATTTTCATTTTTTTTTTCTTTTTCTGTTGTTATTTGTACAGCTGGGGGGTGCAGCCTGCCACCACTGGCTATTTATATAACTGCATTAGTAGACGTCTGCATTTATACTTTATATAAATTGTTCTTTGTTTATAAGTCTTTTTCCATTTCTATGTCTAGCAATCTATCTGTGAAATTTAGCATATATATATATATATATATATATATATATATATATATATATATATATATATATATATATCTTCTTCTTCTTCTTCTTTCGGCTTTTCTCGGTTAGGGGTCGCCACAGCGGATCATCTGTCCGCTTATGATTGGCAGTGGAGTTTTACAGTGTTGAGTTGCCAGCCCGGCACCCAACCTTCCACAGAAGGCACACACACATGCACACACTAGCACCTAGGGCCAATTTAGAGTGTCCAATCCACCTACTGCATGTTTTTGGGATGTGGGAGGAAACCGGAGCACCAAGAGGAAACCCACGCGACCACAGGGGACATGCAGACTCTGCACAGAAGGCACCCCAGCCGAGAATCGAACCGGAGAACCTCTTGCTGTGAGGCAACAACGCTAACCGCTGCACAACCGTGGCTGCCCCAGTGTGTATATATATATATATATATATATATATATATATATATATATATATATATATATATATATATATATATATATATATATATATATATATATATATATATATATATATATATATATATATATATATATATATATATATATATATTTCAATTCTGTCTTTAGAACTCTTTGATTAAGAATATGGTCTGTGTTCAGAATTGCATCTTTAGGATTTTTAGAATTCCTATAAAATTCTTTGTTTTAAGTTCTACCTGTAAAATTCTGTCTTTAGAGTTGCAACTCTAGAATTCTACCTTCAAATGTATCTATGAAGAATTATTGGTTTAGCATTCTATCATTAGATTTCTTAAATTATATTTGGAAAATTGTATGCATTAAATTCTCTTTGGAGAGTTCTCTGTTAGGAATTCTGCATGTAGAATAATATCTGTATAAATATTACAGTAGGGTACTGTTTTTAGCATTCTGTGTTTATAATTCCAACTGTAAATGTGAATAATGGAATTCTGTTTGTCAAATCTGTTTTGGCATTCGGTCTTCTGAATTTTATTTGCACAGTTCTGTTTTAATGTCTGTAGAATTCCATGTTTAGATATATTTTGTTACAACTCCAGATGGAAAGTTTTTATATAGATTTCTGTATCTACTATTCTGTGTATAAAATTCAGATTTTAGAACTGTCTACATAGTTGTGTGCATAAAATTTATTCACTAGAATCCTAGTTGCAAAAGTCTTTTATTAGGAATCTTGTCAGTAGAATGTTTCATAATGAAGTCTATCTGCCTATTTTTTTTTTCTTTAAAGTCTTGCATCTGTTGTAGATTTAGAATTCCATTGTAATTGCTTTGCAGGATTTTGTTATCAGAATGCTATCTCTTGAATTGTGTATTTAGAATCTGAGCAGTATTTACAGTTTTTTCTTTTATTCTTTTTAGTGAATAATTAAATTCCCAGCATTCTGAATGTTGAATTCCAACTGAATTCTGGGTCAGCTCTGCATCAATCCTATCACTTCCTGGAAAACTTTATGGCTAGAATTGTATGTGTAGAACTCAGTGCTTTGGCATCTATCTGAAAATATGTATCTGTAGAAATTTACCTGTAGAATTATTGGTTTTGACTTCCATGTGAAGAATTCAGCCTGATGCATTCTTCAAAATGAATTATGCTTTTAAAATTTTATTTGTAGATGTCAGTGTTCACAATTTCTTCTTACAGTAGTAAGGAATCTTTGCTTAAATGTTTAGCTGTAAAATTCAGTGAGTAGAACTTGCATTTATCATTCCATAGAATACTTTGCTGAGAATTCTATCTGCAGAATTTTTTCAGTAGCTTTCTAGCCAAAGAATTCTGTTTTTAAGATTCTGTGTATTGAATTCATAGTGCCTGCTCTTCCACAAAACCAAATGTCCTGAGCCTAAAGTTCCTGATCCTTAAGTCCTTTATATACAAGACATCGGTGACTGATTTTTGTAGGAAATCACAACCACTGCAGTTTCTGTGTGTGTGTACTACAATGATTCAGGTGATGCTTTTTACCAAATATTTGAATATTCCAATTTTCATTTGTCTGAATGCTGTTTTCTTGAAATGGGGCTTTATATTTGAGAGTTATGTGTGTGTGTGCATCTGTGTGTATATGTTTGTGTGCACAAGTATAAGTTGGTTAGAGTTACATAAGGGGATAGCTGTAGTGTGTGTGTGTGTGTGTGTGTGTGTGTGTGTGTGTGTGTGTGTGTGTGTATGTAAGATATAGGTAAGAAGCAAGTGTGTGTGTGTGTGTGTGTGTGTGTGTGTGTGTGTGTGTGTGTGTGTGTGTGTGTGTGTGTGTGTGTGTGTGTGTGTGTGTGCGTGTTTATGAGCCTATTCTGTGTAGTGGTGCAAAATTTTTTAAGGTAAGGAGTAGGATTAGGGTTAGGGTTAACATGCACTAAGGTATGCAGGAGGTTCACCTTTGTAATATGTGCTAACCTGCTAAACTTAACCCCACACCTTGGATTAAAAAATCTTTTTGTAACAGTACCCATATTCAGTCATATTAGAAACAGTGTTGGAGAGTTTTGTTGTAAAAGTTGCATAAAGATATTATTTAACTTGTATGATTTTTTTGCATATCCCATGTTAGTTATTTACAGTAATATGTATTTTCAACCTCTTTTGCCAGTTTTAGTGTTTGGCATTTAAATGGATTGATCATTTATACTATAATCATGTATATATAGGTAGATAGATAGCTAGATAGATAGATGTAGATAGATAGATAGATAGATAGATAGATAGATAGATAGATAGATTGATTGATTGATTGATTGATTGATTGATTGTTTTGTTGGGGGCTTTCAACCAAATGTATGATTTGGGGATTGCCCTAGTGCAAAATTGGACAACTGTTCATTTTTTAGCTTAATGTTTCATTTTTTGTCATGTTGTTTCTAGGGTAGTTTGTGTTTAGCAACTTGGTTCCTCGTTGACTTGTAACTCATCTTTTTATAGTGAAAACATTCATCTCTTTATTTGGCATTCCGCAAGAGCATTCTTTCAATAGAGTTCTCTTTGTTGATTCTCATGTTTAGCAATTCTATTAGAAGTGTTTATCTAGAAAATTATGTGTACTTGATGATATGCACAGAATCCTTATTTAAAATTCTACCTGGTGAAGGGCATATTTCAAATCATGTCTTTAGAATTCTGTTTGGAGAATTCTTTGTTTAGAATTCTGCAATATGAGACCAGTCTACAGAATTTTGTGTTTAAATAGCTTTGTTTGCTATTTTAGCTATAGTGAACTATTTACAAAATCCTGTGTCTAGAATTTTTTGTGTTGAATTCTCTATTTAGAGATCTATTGTAGAGTTTGATGTTTAGAATTATCTGTAGAATTATTTGTTTAGAATTTTGTTAGTAAAATTCTATTTTTAAAATGTCATCTGTAAAATTTAGTGGTTGAATTCTATGTATATGACTTTATCTACATAGTTGCACCAGTAAAATTCTTTGTTAGACTTCATTTCTATATATGAAATTCCGTCAGTAGAATTCTCTGTTTAGTGTTCTAGCCCTAGATTTCTATATATAAAATTCCACGATTAGAATTCAGTGCTTAGAAGCCCATGTCCAGAGCACTGCGTTTATTTATTTGTAGGAGGCATCTGTAGAAGTTTATCTATGCAATACAATATTTTGTTTTTTATTTGCAGAAACATGAGTTAAGAATGCTACCTACAGAAATTTGTGTTTATATTCTTAACTTAAAATACTGTCGGTCAAATTTGACTCCCTTACAATTGCTCAAGGAGAAAATGTTTGAGTATCAGAAGCATAAAGAAAAAGAAAAATGAAACTCATAACACTAAATGCTGTTTTCCAATAGGAAATCATTGCCAATGTGTTTAGAATTTTGTGTTTAAAGGTCTAACAACTCAGTTCCTTGTTATGTGGTATTTAATCTTGTTATATGTGGAATTTTGTTTAAAATTCCAAATTTAGAATTCTACAAGAATTCTGTCTATAGACTGTTGTGTTTCAATTTTTTTCTTACAGATTTATGTTTAGAATTCTATCTTTATAATTATTCTTCTGTTAATAACTGTCTTTCGGCTTTTCCTGGTTAGGGGTCGCCACAATCATTCTTCTGTTAATATAACTACAAAATAAAATTGTTTGCTTAAACTTCTGTTTTTAATATCACTTCATTTTTTATGTGTACTTCTTTCATTAGATTCTGATTGTGGAATTCTATCCATTGAATCTTGTATTTAGAATTGTATTTGATTTTTTTTTTTTTTTAGAATTGGAAGATCATCTGTGATTTTTTTTTTTTTTTGCTTAGGATTCTGGGTTCTCAGAATTGTAGTTGTATAGTTGTGCGGTTAAAGTTTTATCTGAATGAAATTGCTAGAGTTCTGTGTTTAAGATATGTGCTATAGAATTCTGTGTGCAAACGTCTGTGTATGGACTACTACCTGTAAAATTCCTTTTTTTACAATACTAGAATGTTGTGTTTTGAACTATATTTGTAAAAGTGGTTGGTTAGTATTCTGATTGCAGTAGTCTGTGTTGCATTTTATTTAGAAATCTACTTATATAAATCTGCATTGAGAATTATGTCTGTAGAAATCTGTGTTCAACAGGCTATCTATTCAATTATTTTGGCAGCACTCTGTAAAAGGAAAATATTTTTTTTAAATCTGGAATCATAACAGGTAAAGGAGAAAGAGAAGGTTGCAGAGGCCAACAATCAAAGAAACAAACAAAAATTAGGACACAGACAGTAATGGTGATACTGACACAAAAGGTGGCAGCAACATTGAATAGAGGACGTAACTTGATATATATATATATATATACTATTAGACAAAAATACAGGGTACGGAAAATGACACATAAGCTAGATGAACATATGGATGGGGGATAAGGCAGGGTACATGTAGAATCATTTGTTTAAAATTCCACCTCTAGAAAGCAGTGTTTTGAATTTTTTTCTGTCTGTAGAATTCTTTGTTTATAAATCTTGGGCATATTATGTATAATTGCATTTCATTTAATCAAACACATACAAACCCAAAACAAGCTGTGGATTCATTAACAGCATGTACACATCGCACTGAAGCTAACATGATTGAACTGCTGTGCGTGACAAGCAGCATCACTCATCAAATATGCAAGACTCCGAGTAACCATACATGTCAAACAGCAGCTGATCATGGCCTGAAACATGCACATGATCATGTTGAGTTGCAGCAGGTCTTGTGTAGACAATATAAACATAGGAAGCTTAAGTCGAGTGAGTATGTGTGAAAGGCACAACAGTTGATGTGCAATTTGGAATGCAGGAAGGCAGGGGAACCCTAACAATACAATTTACAATTCTCAATAGAATAAGGGGTAGACATCATCATAATGAGGAAGAAATTCAGTAATAACCAGGGACGGTTTTTAAAATGTGAGTACTATCTACCTGATGTTGACAGGATAAGAGAGTGTGAATTAATATAGATTTTCTAAAGTAAAAGAAGTGTACACTTCTAATTAGCATCATTATTTACCCAAGTACAATATCAGTTATACCAGTTATACAAGAAATCAATAGGGACAGAGAAAAAATAGTGGTCAGATTCAGGGCATCCATGTAAATCATGGACAGCTGAAAGATAATATACCAGTGGGCAAGGAAACTTGATGAAGTAAGATATTGCAGTCAGTGCAGGTAGTGGATATGCAGGAAATTCAGCAGCATTGTTATGTATATTCATAAATATAGCACAGGCAGTAAATGTTGGAAATGAAGGAATTGAGGTTTTGAGGCAGACTCAGGTAATGCAACTGTACAAATTCTCATGTCTTATATGTACTGAAATAACAAAAAAGGGTAATGGGAAACTACATACATAAAACTGTGGACCAATTGAGAAAAATAAGGAACATCCCTGGACATAAGCCAAAGGCAAGTAATTATAGTGGAAAAATAGTAAACGTTATGGCAGCACCATACATGTAGGGAGGGGTAGGAACTTAGATAGTTAATACATCCCAAACCAGCATGCAGTGCATTCCACAAAGGCCTGCCTGACAAGTCATGTGGAGACAATCCAGCAACATCAAGCTTGTATAACTACAAATGTTAGTGCGTGCCTATGGAAGACCACCCATGATAGTTAGTTCCCAGAAAAAAGTAATCACAATAAAAATGTGGCTGATGTCATTATTGTGCAATGACAACTATTTCATGCACCATTCACTTTATTACATGTGTTTGGGGGGGTTTAAAGTATTTGTGACTTATGTGTGTATTTACTGCTGTTGCTACACTGACAGAAGATAATGTGGTGTGACAAAGTATACCCCCCCAAGGCAGTGTACTGTCAAGTCAGAAACCAAAATATATCTGCAGTTACATTATGTGCAAAGCATTTGTAATACCTGGATCACAACAGGCCACATACCTCGCAGACAAGTGCAACAATACCATTCGGTAGTAAGTGAGGTATAAATGTGCTACAGGTTACATACAACAGATGTACATCAACCTATAATAATGTTGGTGTTCTTCAAGCATTGACCACTACCTCCATTGTACGGTCTGCAGCAGACCCATGCTGCTAGAGGAGTATTCCCAGAAGTTTTTTTTTTTTCTTTTTGCCACAAAATAAATAATGTCAATAAGCATTTCGCAACATTGATGAGTTACTGGACATTGTATTAAATACTGTGCAACAGACTACATCATTATACTCTTCATGCTCATAAGGAAACACAGCAATTACCAGATGAACATCAACTACACATCCCAAAACCATAAGAGCACACCATAACAAAGGCCCTTGTACACTTTATGACCACTAGTTAGCAAGACATAGATCAAAATATGTTTAATAAGCCATTCTTACCTGTAACCACTGCAGTGTTAACAAAATAATAAATGGTGTATGCCACTGGATTAGAAACAAATGCAATGCAGGTCAAGCTTCTCTTGAGCTGTGCCCTAAGTGAGATGCCACACAAGACCTCATATCACACTTGTCAAACACACTCTTAAAGAGACAGCCTGAGCAGTGTCTTTGAATGCATATGGCTTCCATTAAAGGGATTACAAAATTTGGCCTACCTCTCCCCAGTTGTAAAACTGCAGTAAAAGCAAAAGTGTAATCATTAATTGCTTTTGAGAAGCCAATCCTGAGTGTTAGCAGTCTTTCACAAAGTCAGTAGTTATATCTCAGACAGAGTAATTATATATACAGACTTAAACACTATCTACCAGTGTTCATAGGTCATAGAGATATATATCAACCACTTATACCACAGACAGAACTGCATCTGAAATATCATAGCCACACTTGAAGGGATGACATCAGCAGTCTGTTGCAATAGTTATGCCTCCCCTAAAATATATGCATTGTTCAATAATCCTTAGCCCTGTTAGTGTTCACAGTAGAGGGCATTTGCATGCCAGCCTTTGTTTGGTTAGCCAGTTCTGTCTGTTAGCACTGTCTTCCACATTTACATTACCAGCTCCAAACTGCTACCAATCTAGGTTTTCAATCTATAGAGCTGCATATTATATGTTGATGCCATTGATGAGATCATTATTAGAGTTTTCAGAAAGCACAAACTTGAATGGATGACTTCAGTGATGTGTTTAAAGCAATATGAGTCAAATAAAATATGTTTGAGTTATCAACATGATGCAGCCATGTAACTGCTCACCCTGTGCTGATTTACCCAAATCACATCTGTTGGTGACACCATTGCTACACAGTGTAGAACATCTGTTAAATAACCCCAGTAGGTGAGATTAGCTGCATTTGAACTACAGCCTAGCTATGTCCACACTCTGAAAAGCTGTGAATTAACTATTTCTGCCACAAAATACTTTAAACTGCAGGTGTCAGAAAGCACACACATTAACATCTGACATAAGCATTATTTTGGAATGCTCATGCATCCACTAATATTTATTTTAAGAGGTCAAAGTCAGCCTCTACATACATGTGAATCAGCCATATCAGTATCTGTTTAGAGATGCAGTCCTTCCTATCTCTGTTGTTGAGTACAGATTACTTATATATCACTGCATTTGAACCACTTCCTTTCCAAGTCCACACTCTAGAGAACCCTATATTAACTGATTATGCCACAGAAGGAGTCTTACTACAACTGAGAGACTGGACATATTTGAAAATATGACTTTGCCTTTGTGTAGCAAGGCAAACGTTTGGCAAAAACATAAGTAAAAAAGTTGTGGTAGACCTCTTCCAACGTAAATATTTTGACTGCAAAGAAGTGTACACACAGGATGTCAGATAAGCCAACCCTACCTAGCAGTATAGTCACACAGAAAAACATACACTAGTTAATCATTGCCAGACTTGAACACCTATCTAACCCACAATCTAGACATATTGCCAACTACTGATGCCACAGGTGAAGACTTAGCACCAGTCTGAGACACAACATTTTCAAAGGGATGACCTCACCATTGTGCTGCAAAGCAGTTGTTTAGGCTAAAAAGGATCACAAATGTTGGATGAGCCCTCTCCCAGGGTAAATGTTTCTCCTGAGTGGAAGTGTACCCACCAGATCAGTTGGATATGTCAGATGTGTCACTGTAGTCAGACAAATTCACACCAGTTAATTATTGCTGTATTTTAACACCTGTCTGTCTAAGTCCATAATCTGCAAAACATTGTATCAACAGCTGATGCCACAAGAGAAGTCTTATCACAAATATCGGCCAGCACATAGTTGTAGCATATATTGCATGTTTTGGTTAATAGGAATGCATTTTGTCAAGCAAAAAAAAACAGCAATGTGCTGATCACAATGCATTACATACTGCTGCAATAACTCATCCATCACTTCATTCATGGGCACTGTTGTAGCATGAATAATATCTGTGTGTGTCACATTAAGATGTAGTGGCCATTTATATGATGGATGTTAAGCACACAACCAGTAGAGTACTACCCATGCATTCCTGACCATGCATCTCAAGAGCATTGTATGCAATTCTCATTTAATTTGCATATCAATGTGCAGACTGTGATGTATATACATTGTGCAAGGTAACTACAAGACATATGTGTCCAATATATAAAGGTACTCTCCTTACTAAGACTCTCCAACTATGTATCCAAATGTCCAAATGTCCCACTTCGTTGGTACACATTTGGAAGGATAATGTGTTTCACTGCAAAAATCATTTACATTATGTACTAAGTACATAGTTTCACAATGAACTCCTCATATCTTGACTACAATAAGCCAATAAACCATAAGTAAGTAATGCAAGTCACTGACAGTACTTTCTTTCTGTGAAAATTACTTAGTAAAGTGCACTGCTGACAAGCTCATTTGTGCGACTGATGGTAAACTATTAGAATATGCTTAATTACTTTTTTTTTCAGTTTTTGAACTTAGGACAGGAAATTGCAATGTTTTATGGTGTGCCATGCCAAATGTCATGTAATTAAGGAAGGGAAATAGATATTTTTGATTCTGAGCCATCTCATAAAGTGTGTATTGTATTAATGTTTTCTATGTCATTTAAACATTTATGATTATTACAGTAAAGTGTTCATAATATTGATACTACAAGGGCATACCTTTCCATTGTCCTCAGATTTGCTGAATGTTCACATAATGAAGTTCATGTTGTTGTATTCCTTATATAATTTGTGCTTCTAGCAAACCGTTGAGGACTGAAGTCACTACATGATAAGTTGCATCTGCGTGTCAGACTTCATACACTTCACAAAATGTACATTACTGCTAAATCTCTTATTATTGTAAATTTCTATGTAAGTAGGGGAAATTATAATAATCTGTCTCTATTTTTGAGCCTTTGTCTCTCCATTACTTTGGCTCTATCCAGATGTCTTCCATTTAGATATGAAAAGGTATGATCAGGGGTAGGATAGTTGTATACTAAATACAGGGAAATGCAGAACACTTGTGTTTGACTAATGTGTCTATGCACTAATTTTAAAGGAAAAATTTTATTAGAAAATAAACTATAACTAATGTTTGACATACTGCTGCATTTCAGCATCTGTAAATCCACATCAACATTCTCTAGACCAGAGGATTATCTGAGTACACCATGAAGCAAGTCACATTTCAAGTAGTAAAACTCACATATTTAGAGGGACAATGAAAAAAGTATGAAGTAAGGGAGTACATGTGCATTAGACTTCATAACAATAATGAGATGTGAAACATCACACATGATGTACATTAAACCATGCAGCCTGTTAAACATATGAGAATACCTCTTCTCCTATTGTATCAGAGGTTTGTTTTCTGTCACACAGTATGGCACTCATAGTTGATAGATGGAAACTGCATTACTGTGGCTGAAAGTAATATCATCAGTTTTTGTCACAGGAAGTGAACTGTCACTTTCCATTAATTTACTATTGTGCATGATGCCCAAGCATCACACAAATGCTGAGGATAAAAATTGTGAGTTTTATGGGCCATATCTGACCATGCATGTGATATGTGAATCTGTTTTTTGACCCGATTAAAGATGTGAAAATGGGGTGATAGAATAGCAGTGAAAATGGGGGCAAGCTGGGTGTAGGTCATTGGGGAAAAATAAAGGAATGTGCAGGATGGTGGTGGGAGAGTAGCATAGCCATCCACATCTTCACAGGCTAATGGTTTATTTCTTAAGAGAATTTGAGAATTTAGATATTCACCACATCAGGTATGTGTGATGACAACTTAATAATGTTGCATGGCCAGTTGGACCAAATGAAATGTGTCATACACACATAGGTGAAGTGATGAGCTGTGTGTGTGGTTTCATTTTTAGTGGGGCAGGTGTCTTTTTATTTATTCTTTTTTAGAGAGAGGAATGTTGAGGAAAGTAGCTAGGAATAGAAGGAGTAGGTAGGTAAGATAGGTTAGGCAGCAGGTGAAGAAATGCAGGATATACAAGACCTATAGAGATGGTGAGGGACACAAAAGGTTAAGGGATACCAAACCTAGGGGTAGGTAGTTGATTTTGGAGGCATATTCTCATCCAGCATGAACACAATGAGAATCTAGTCCTCACCCTCTGAATTATTATCACTGTCTCCTGTCACAGACACACTGGAAAGTGCTAGACAGGGCATTGATTCGGCAATCTGATAAAGGATTTTTTCTACTCTGTCAATGCAGGCTCCAAGGCTCCTCTCCATTTTCTCCTTCACCAACTCTGTCAGCTCTGGTAACAAAATCACCACCTCCACTGGTACTTCTACAGTTGGGTACCAGTACACCAACCTCCAAGGTAGTGCTACCTGACATAGATGGTGCAGTTAGTGCAGACATTGTGGAGTCAACACTGCCAGGTTTTCTCCAGAAGTGCTGGGTTTCTGTGCTGCCTCTGTTGGTGGCACCACAACCAGCTGTGGAGGAATGGTAGTCCAATCCACTATGGCTGGTCTAGTGATCATTCATGTTACTTCAGGAATTATGGTGCAAATGTCATAAAAATAAAGAAATTGGATGGAGAAGAGACAGCAGAGAAAATATCATCTTATATATCATGTTCTATCCATTTTGCCACATAAACAGATTATGATTTGTTGCACATACATGTAAATGTGAAGCCATACATGTGTGTGTTAAACAACACAGCAACATCATCAGTATTTTACAAATCAGGGAGAGTTGTGTAACACTTGCATATATGCTTTCTGCATTCCAGCTCATAAAATGTCCATATGAAATCATCACAATGTTAATTAAACTTATTGATTACATAATAACAAACCTTTTGGTTATATATACTAATTGCTGCTGTTTGGATTTGTACCCACACACAGCTAAGTTGACTAAAATATTGACTAATGCAAGGTTTCAAGAGATATTTGAGCAGGGATGCATGTTTGTTATATATCAGATATGCCTACACATTAGTGACTGTGTCAAGTAATTATGGACTGATGCCCTCAGAACCGATAAAGTGATTTCAAAGTGTGTTATTAAATGGCTATCATTAATACCTAGACCATCCCTATTCATTGACCCTCTCTATTACTTTCTATCACTTCAGAAGCTATAGTGAACAGAAAAAAAAATGAAATTTTGATGTGAACACTGCTTTGTGTTGACACACCATGGTGTTGTTGTGGCTGGTAATGAACCACTATAATTATGCAACTCAAGTGCATTATTGGTTCTAAAATATTCCTTCCATCCGTGAAGGATGTCCTGCTTGTGCCTTTTCAATTGAAAGTAATGGTGACAAAATTCTTCAACAGTGTGTGGGATGCCAGCCTTGGTCAAGCTATTCCAAGCCTCAGCCTTGTACTGGGACCTGCTATAGTCTTCCTGCAAAACCAATTCAACCATATCAATTTAAGAGGTGTCCTACAAAGATATTTTACTCCTTTGGGCTTCGGATCAAGCACTACCCACACCATCACCTGCCAAGTCTTCTGAATGATATATGGAAAAATGGCAGGAAATTCAGATCTCATATGTACCGTCCTGTGCACAAGGATGGACAAGTAAGGCAACTGCATTTGCATAAATGCAGACAAATGGAACTGAATGAAATGTGAGCATAATTTCTTCAATATGCACTTAAGCTGTGAAACATGGCAGTCAATCTTGACCATATGCAAATCAGTGTATTTAGACATGTTCCACAGTGACTCCATCAATTGCTAATTAATGATGATATCTCAGTCACATTTCACATGATATATTGGCACCTTTGGGCATGTTCTATGGAATGGTTGATGGCAAGCATCACTAGAACATTGTCACAAATATGACATAACAATCTCAATGATGTTGTCATAATTCAGAATTGTCTTTATGTACATTTACTTTAAGTAGAGCATAATGCCTTGGTGGCACATATATTGTAAAAACTCTGAGTGATAACACCTGGGACTCAAACCCACGTCACAACAGAACTTGACAATTTTTTATTCTGCATATTAACTGTTAATGCTGCAGGAGAACTGACAATCCCAGACTATAAATTGAGATATACAATTTAGAGCATGCATGGGATTAGAACTCTGTAACTTTTGCACAATACTTGTTTTCTTTATTGTACTGATAAATTGAAGCATATACGTATTCCCATGGAAATTATTCTATCGCATTTATGTTTGTAATATCTGTATTACTAATTGTAACTATTACTCATAACTAGCACATGTAGTTACGCATTACTCATGTTAAAGCCAAGCATAATTGCATGGCCAATGGCAAAGTTTTAGTAGATGTGTAATTTTATTTAGTTTTTGCATAGGACATAAATTACCATTTCTGTACAGTGTTTCTTGGATACTGACAGTGCTGCATGATAAGGTGTAACTCAAATGAAAAAAAATGAACATGTTTAACCTGCTGACATTTTGTGATGACCTGTTGTATTCATTAAACACATGATGTGTTAATGTTAGAGCACATACTGAGGTACAGGCCATAAAGTTTACAGGATACATATAAGGTTCAACACAGTATACATCAGTACAATATACACTTGTGGTAATGACAAATATTATTCCCCTGAAGCCATGTTCAGACATACTTTTAAACATTTGTTGCTGACCTCTTTGAATTTCCCTATACCGTAGTGTTGCTAATTTTAATGCTTCATACTTTTGCACAAGAACTACTTGCAACATCATACACATGCAAGTGTGGTCTAACTTTACTCTCATTTGTGCTATGAGGGATGCACTTGACACAGATCACAGTTAACAAGTTTAGCAACACTGTTGCAAAATGTATCTTTTAACTTGTTTTAACTTGCCAAGCATACTACAGGTTCAAGTAAAAAGAAAGAAAAATAAATTACAAACCTTTAGTCAGACCCCTAAATTAAAACAACACCTAATGGTGGTTCAAACCCTACACTGACTATGCTGTTCTTTGGCACTGACTGCATTAACAGATTGAGTAAATGACAATGCAAAATGACAGGAGAATTTTCTGCAGTCAGTACTGGCCAGAGTGCTGACTACAGTGTACCACCAAAACTTTTATTTGCGCTTCTGACATCTAAGTCCAAAATGGCACACATGTACTGAGATTTGTAATTCTGACATCTTGCATTTAGAGAGCAATACATCCATGCTATCATTCACTTGTCATTTGTCCTTTGACAGCAGATCTCTTGCTAAATATGATCTTTGAAGTTATAATAATGAAGCATGTGAAAATACTAAGAAATGTCTGCAAGAAAGGATAGTATTTCCTTTTTTGTGTTTATTACTCCATTGTGATCCCTTTGTACCATGACTGTGTTACATTTTGCAAGGAGTTTGACTTTTTATGTATGTCTGCATTGTATTAATTCTGTCTGACTTACAGCCACTTTCTTCTCACAGACACATAAACTTCTTACAATATTTTACTAAGGGGAATATAAAAGTTACCTTCTAAGTTAGTAAATATACATGAAACCCTCTCAGTCAGCCTATTATTCCTGACACATCGTCTGTTAAGTCTACTTCTCATTAACAGGGGTGATAAACAAGTAATTAAATGTATCCACAAGAAAAGTAAACCAGAGCCCAGGATAAGTGGTAGACCCTCAAATACAACAAGTAAATGCACAAGAACTAGGATACACTGACGCACAACTGAATACAATAATTTTGTTGGATAAAACGTTTATTAAGGTAAGCACTTTCATGGTCAGAATGATCAGTTCTTCAGACCAATAACATGTAGCTCACAAACACTTTAAAATAAATACACTACTATCAAATGTTATCATAGCCAAAAAACTTCCTATAAAATACATTAAAACATATACAAACAAAATCAATGGTTCGTGAATTATAACCCATCAACAAAAATCACATAAATTATACTATAACCAATGAAATTCTTGAATTACACCAACTCACCAATCACATTATTTTGCTCTTACCCATGAACATGAATAATAATGAGAGCACAGTGGTATCCTTTCATACCCTATCAAATTTGTTAAAATACTTCAAACTAAGTTCATTGGTTAATGAATAATAATCCTTAAACAGAAAGCACAAAATATATTACCAATCAAGTTCATTGGCTTCCTCTTCTTGCCAACAACATAGTTTCACTATTATGCCAAATAAATAACAATGAGAGCATAATAGCATCTTATCGTAGGTCTTAACTATCAAGGGTTGACCAATAATATCACATTCTGCCATTGCAATTAGATAACACTTTGTGAACTGATAGTAATAATTTCAATAAACAATTTTAGAGTTACACTTTACTACAAAATGTTTTTCTTATTGTTAGTCATTGTTACTCAATGTGTTATAGCACCCTTTCAACAGGTTCTCTTAGGTAAAACTCACATATAAATATCCTACATCAATTCAAATAAAACATAACGTCTGTCTATCGACCAAAAACATCTAAATAAAGAACACTGACTATTGCTGTTTCATCCTTGTAAGAAAATAATTAGAATCTTGGAGTGACAGTAGTAAACTTTACAGGGAAGTGCTACGCTAACATTATAATACTATGATGCACTTTTAATCCTAATGTTTCAGGCTGTAATAGTTTGTCTACAGCTTGTTAAAGTAGCCTATCAACAGCATAAAGAATTTAGAACCCCCTTCTAAAATACTATTTGTCTTTAGTCCAGTCAACTGCCTGACAGGTCACACCTTCAACCTATCAGGCAGAATTATTTCAATATAAGCTTAACACTGATGATGGCCTTATCTTCCTACCAGTAATGAATGTTGGATGGCAACTAGCATCTATAATAAATATAACAATAAATAAAATCAAGGTGTGTAACATATAATGTCCTTCAAAATATGACATGTCGAGTAAAACACTATAATAATTATCTTCTATTCACTAAAATAACCAAGCTGCAACCAAAGAGTTGAAGCCAATCCAAAACAGCAATGGCCTTTATTTTAATCAACTGCCTGACAGGTCATGCCTGAAATCTACTGGGTAGGATTGTTTCTATGAAAACCTATCACTAACTATGGCCTTCTCTTTTTACTGGTAACTGATGTTGAATAACACCAAGTATTTGCAGTAAATATAACAAAGCCAATAGTCCCATGTATCACTTTACTGCATAGCCACAAATGACAACAACATGATTTGCAATGACTTGCAATGACTCTTTGGTTGCAGCTCAGTTATTCCTATCTTTTGGATACTGCACACCATTGTAGATGTCCAAAGTGGTGGGTCTGTTCAACACTTCCACCTATAGGGCACCATGTAGAGTCTGTACTGTTGCCCAGACCTCCACTCAGTGGTGAGTCTATGATGAAAACACTCAGCACATTTTTCACAGGTGGGATGAACCCAATATAGACATAGGAAGAACATGCAAATGCCAAACTGGCATTTGCTAGAGGTAAGGATTAAACCTTGTACTTTGTGCATGAGAGGTGAAAATCTTAACCATTATGCCAGCTGGTCTCATTGTAGAAGCTGGTGCTAACACAAAACACAGACCACTGCTGTTCAGTTCCTATCTTATTTCATGCCGTACTTCTCTTTTTATTATGCTGCTTTGTTGTTTTGTTTCTTTCCATTTACGTTCCTGTTTCCTGCATGATCAGCTATGGAAACTGCATAGATGAGGCAGCAGACAGCAGATTCTGCATTGGTTACTGCATCAGCTACTTGGATTCCAGCAGTCCCAAGTCAAAAATTTCTTTAATGTTGTCCTATCAAAGGTGACCTGGAGATCTCAAAAGTGGCATCACACTCTGCTGTTCCGGTAGGTGTATTATGCTTCTCATTGGTGAATATTTATTTTATTTAACATTTCTTTACTGGGAAAGTCCAACTGGGACAAAGTCCATTTTCAGCGGACACCTGGGGTGAAATGCTCCAGACGCATATCTTTGGAATGTGGGAGGAAACCAGACCACCCAGATGAAGCCCACGTAAATGCAGGGAGGACATGCAGACTCTGCAGAGAATGCACCCCATCCAAGAATCAAACTGAGGAATCCTTGCTGTGAGGCAAAAGTGCTAACCACTGCACCACCCAATAGTCTAATACAATATATTGTAAAGAGATACCCTTCTGGGTCATCCAGCAGGAGCTACAGTAGATGAGCAGGACTGTGGTGAGCAAGTGGCTCAATACTGGCACCCTGGAACACATACTGATATGAATGGCAAGTCAGAAAGTTGTCTGGTCCTCACATCTGGACTACCAGCAGTAGAACCCACCAATGCTGTCAGCCATGGAGGTGGTTAACTTCTGGAATGGTTGTCTTCTGAGATGGCTTGGCAGGCTGACCTATCACCATGGGGTTCCCCTTACTTGTGTATCACTCATCCACTCCTGTTTGTTGCCCAATCCTACTGTTCAACAGTTATCCACTCTCTGCCTGTCTATGTCTGTCCATTGTGGTCTCCCACGTTTGCATCAGCAACTTCCATATCAATCTCTGTTTGTGTTCTGTGTGTTTGTGTGCCAGCCCCAGCTTCCATCCCTGTAATTTTCTTCATACCTGCAATTGTTTTATATTTGTATCCCCATATCAAAACTAATTAAAAGGGCACCTGCTCACAAAAAAAAAAAAAAAAAAAAAAAAAAACTTATTCTAAACCAGTGCATCGCTGTTCCCTTCTTATTGTCATTGGTTGTGTTAATTTGCTTGCTCTTCCACTTTATAACTCTTCTATATCAATTCTGTAACCTTTATGTGGGATTTCAGCTTTGACACCTGCCTGCTGATGGACCCAGGTCATGTGAACTTTTATAGTATGGGTCAATCTTTTCCATTTTCAAAACAGCATAAGTTCATTATGCAGTATTGTCCCAAGCATGTCCATGCTATGTCACCACCTATGCACACCTAATTCTCATCGGGCTGCAATGTGGAATTTCAAATGTATCAATTATCACAGTAATATTATCTATATTTCTGTATGCTCCCCATATGCAATATTTTGTGTTTTTATTTCAGTATTTCTTATTCAGTTTGCAGAATTTTATGTTCAGAATTATATCTTCTTAATTGTTTGCTTGGGATTCAGCATGTGGATTCTATGTGCAGGTTTTTGTTTATACACTTCTTTGTTTAGAATCCTTCCATCCATCCTCAACCCTTTTTCCTATTTTGGACATGAGGTCGGGGTGTCCCTTCAGCAGTGACAATCACCTCGAGCCAAGGTTTACACCACCGGGTGGCTAGCCCTGCCACGGTAGTTTATTCGCACCAGTCACTTGCACACACAGTCTTAACTATGGCCAATTTAGGGTGTCCAATCCACCCACTAAATGTCTTTTGAATGTGGAAGTAAACCAGAGCACCCAGAGGAAATCCACGTGACTGCAGGGAGGACATGCAGACTCCACACAGAAGGCACTCCAGCCAAGAATTGAACTAGAGAGCCTCTTGCTGTGAGGCAACAATGCTAACAGCTGCACCATCACAGCCGCCCACATATTGTCTGTAAAATTCTGTGCTTACAATTCTGCATTTCAGATTCTAACGGGAGAAGTATTTTTAGCAATTTACATGTAGAAATATGTGTTTCAAATTATGACTTTATACTTACAACTGAGTTGTTTGTTTTGAAATGTCTTCAGAATCCTATGTGTTGAATAATATACTTATGCAAATATAAAAAAAAAATTCTCCTGGATGCTGAAGTGCCCCAGAGGTAAAAACATGAAGTGAACAAAAAGAAAATCAGGAACTCAATGTCTGTAAATTTATTTTCTAAACAAAAGTAGCAAAGCTTTGAAGTAAAACTCTTTGTCAATGCTTAATGAAAATGTATTGCATGCTTCTATTATACATACAAATAAGGTAAACTATTGAAAATTAATTAAAATCACATAAGTAGAATAATTAAAAACTTCTAACAGAACATCTCTGTCTAACGTACAGAGCCATGTCCAACCCAAAATTGTTGAACATGCTCCATCTTAGCAAAACCAAATCTACTCGAGCTACACACTCTAGGGATATAAACCTCAACACAACAATGAATAGAACATGCTGGAGGGATAGATTCCCTTTGCAGAGACTTCCCTTACTCTGGAACAGGGTCCCAATCTACATAAGACAGAGCCCCTCACTATCACTCTTCAAGAGGAACCTTGATGAGTGGATGGGTAACAGAAAGTTTACACCAGGGGTCAAACCAACAGCACTACTAGATAGGGGCCAAGGGCACTAGCTGCTAGTACAAGGATCTAGGGAACTACTAAAGGGGCGGTGAATACCACACAACATGGCTGGGCTAATATATGCCTTCGGGCAGATAGCTCAGTACCAACCTATGAACCTATGAACCTATGTATAGATGGGTTATACTTACCTCAGCATTAGATTCATTAACAGTTGGCCAAGTGTTTACTTACCCTCGTGAAAAGTTGCCATCTGAATTTCTGCATTTTCTTTCTTTTCATCTCAGTTATTTGAAAGTTGGCTATGTGACAATTGGTCATTAGAAGTAAACCCATGTATATTTATATATATTTCAAATCTATGATTTAGTAAGACATAAAATGAATAAATGTATATGCATCCATGTATAAATCCAGCCCAACAACAACATTTTAAAATCGTTTATAATAGGTCTTATCAAAAAGCATATAAAATTGAATAGGTGAAATCTTATACAATAAATCTTAAAAGCAATTTTGTACAAGGCTTTCACCAAAATTATATGTATAAGGTTCATTTTCAAAAACTCATTTACAAAAAAATCATGTATGACCTTCAGTACAAGTATAATACTGGTCTGTTTATTTAGACCAGGTGGTACATCTGCCCTGAAATACATTATCCATTTATATTCAATCATTTCAGTTCTGGTTGCTAAATTGCCCCCACGTATATCTGAATGGATCTTCTGTAACACTCTGAACTTAAATTTATGGTCCTTGCCCACAGATGAAATATCCTTGAACAGGGCATTGGTTTCAGCACCTCTACGTATGTCTGATAAATGTGAACTAATAAGTTCCTTCAACTTTTGATTAATTTTGCCTATATAAAAATGGTCACAGACTATACAGTTAGCAATATAAACAATACTGTCTGTCTAACAAGTTGCATATGTAGAAAAATGAAATTCTTGTTTGGTAATAGGATGTCTAAATGTGAGTATCGTATTGATTTTACCAGAAATGGTACAATTGTAGCAGGGTTTACTTCCTTTTTTCTTTATACTAGGGATACCTGTATTATTTTGGTGAAAATCATTATAGCACGAATATTAAGATTTTTTTCTCTTTTATATAAAAAATGTGGGTGCTTCACACTATATTCAAAATAAAAGGATTTGACTGCAGCATTACCCAGTTTTTACTTATAATCTCTTTTATCATATTAAGATGTATATTATACTTAGTAATGTAACCTACCTAGTTAAACTGGTAGCTATTACCATTCTTAGTATTATTATTATTATATATACTGCCATTACCATGTAAATATGGCATACCTAGGCTTTTACGCTCACTTACAACTAACCGTTTTGTAGTCTCAAATAACTTTGTATTGTAGCCCCTACCATCAAAATCTTTAGTCATATTATCTAATTCTCTATGAAAGTTATTTTCACAAGTGTTTAACCTATGGGTTCTCAAAAACTGACTCTTTACTACATTTTTGTATATACATTACTGCATATATTTCTGTATATATAAAAGAGAAAAAAATCTTAAACAATATTCGTCCTATAAAGATTTTCACCAAAATAATACAGGTATCCCTAGTATAAAGAAAAAAGGAAATATAGGCAAAACTAATCAAAATTTGAAGGAACATATTAGTTCACATTTGTCAGACATACATAGAGGTGTTGAAACCAATGACCTGTTCAAGCATATTTCATCTGTGGGAAAAGAACTTAAAAGTTCAGACTGTTACCAAAGATCCATTCAAATATATGTGGAAGCAATTTAACAAAAAACTCCAACTATTCTTCCTCATATCGCCTACTTAGAGGCGATCTCTGCTTGATTTACAAAGCCATGTCTGACCCAGCTCTGTTAAAAATGCTACATCTAAAGAAATCCCAATGCCTCCACACTACACACTCTAGAGACCTCAACCTCATTACGACAAACAACAGAACAAGCTGGAGGGACAGGTTCATAACCCACAGACTGCCCATGCTATGGAATAGACTTCCCTTACATGTCAAGCGGAGCGCCTCACTGGCCCTCTTCAAATCTTGATGAGTGGATGGGAAATAGAAAATTCCCCCAGGGGATCACTCAAGTGACTCTACTTTTCAGCGGCACTGGGAACTAAGGTTGGGTGGCACGATGCCAGGGTAATCCTATGGGCTAGGCTTGTAAAGGCTCCAGGGCCATTACCCTAGTACACACCTATGAACCTATAAATTGGGATCAAAATGATTAAATATAAATGGATAAATTCTTTCAGGGCAGCTGTACTACCTGGTTTAAATAATCAGACAAATATTAAACTTGTAGTGAAGGGCAGGCATGATTTTTGTAAATATTTTGTAAATTAGTTTTTTGAAAATGAACCTTATACATATATTTGTGGTGAAAGCCTTGTATAAAATTGTTTTTAAGATTTATTGTATAAGATTTCAACAATTCAATTTTATATGTTTTTTGATATGATCTATTATAAGCTATTTTTATAATGTTGTTGGGCTGCATGCATACATATACATTTATATATTTTATGTCTTACTAAGTCATAGATATATGTGTGTGTGTGTGTGTGTGTGTATACATAGATATACATATATATATATATATATATATATATATATATATATATATATATATATATCTATATATATATATATATATATATCTATATATATATATATATATATATATATGACAACCAGAACATCGACACCGACTTCACCGACGCGAAAACACCGACACAGAAATCATCGACACTACAAATCACGGACATTTAACAGGTAAGGGGTTTACATTTCGCTAATCATGCCTACCATGTTTCAGGAAGTGTGGCAGTGTTATGATAATTGTATTACTTAGTCCTTATGGTAGGCATGATTAGCGAAAGTTAAACCCCTTACCTGTTAAATGTCCGTGATTTGTAGTGTCGATGATTTCTGTGTCAGTGTTTTCGCGTCGGTGAAGTCAGTGTCGATGTTCTGGTTGTCGATGTTATAACCCAGAACCATATATATATATTATACACACACATATGCACTATACACACACATATGCACATTCTGTTAGAAGTTTTTAATTATTTTAGTCATGTTATTTTGATTAGTTTTTGATAGGCTGGTTTATCTGTATATATAACAGAAGCATGCATTAGATTTTTATTAAGCATTAACAAAGAGTTTTACTCCAAAACGTTGCCACTTTATTTGCTGCTTTTTGCTGCTTTTACTTTGAAAATAAATTTACAGACATTTAGTTCCTGATTTTCTTTTTGTAGAATTGTGTACTTAAAATAATACATGTGTAAGTCTGTCCAGTCTAAAGCATACTTTTCATTAATGTCTTAGAAACAAACAAAAATCATTTATGAGAATGTTTAGAGATGTTATATCAAGATAATCAGATATTTGAGAAGACTGATTCAACAGATCATGCACATCCAACCACCGTGAAAAAAAAAAATATATATATATATATATATATATATATATATATATATATATATATATATATGTAGATATATACACACACACACAAACACACACACACATATAATTTATATATATATATATATATATATATATATATATATATATATATATATATATATATTTGTATGTGTGTGTATATGCTTCCCCTTCACAAAGTCGAACATTCAGAAACTCGAAATGCATATGGCCGAACCCATATGCTCGAATTTCTAAAGCTTGACTTTGTCAAAGGGAGCTGAAAAACATAAAAACGTAACACAACAAAGTGTTTCTGCAGGGGAGCAAGCCCCCCCCTACAACCCCAACATGGGGGTGTGTGCCTCCACACCCTCGCTACTTATTTATTCCAACTCAGAAATTGCACTACAGTGCAGAAAGGGAAATCTCCTGTTCTGCTCTGTATGTCATTCCCCATTCACAGAGATGAACTTCCACAATTTCGAGCATATGGTCTCGACCATATGACTTTCGAGATTGTGGCCATTCGACTTTGTGAAGGGGAACCATGTGATATATCTATATATATATATCTATATATATATATATATATATATATATATATATATATATATATATCTATCTATATATATATATATATATATATATATATATATATATATATATATATATATGAGTTCCCTTCACATGGTCGATATTTCAGAATGCCAAAGACCATATGGTTGAAATCATATGATCGACATTTGAAATGTCAACCATGTGGAATGGGCATTTACGTACAGTACGGAATGGAAAGGTTTCCATCTTCCACACTGTAGTGCAATCTCTGAGGTGCCAGGGGGGTGGGGGGGGGCGGAGCGTGAAGGTAAGATTTTTTTTTTTTCAGTGTCCACATTTTGAATGTCGGTCATATGGTCTTGGTGATATGCTTTTCAACATTTTGAAATGTCAATCATATGAAGTATCTATCTATATATATATATATATATATATATATATATATATATATATATATGTAAGTGTATATTCTGAAATCCAGCAAATACATATGATAACAAATTTTTAAAAAAGGAAAACACGGGAAAATAATTTTGATTTTGTTTTGCATACCTTTTTAGAAACGAAAGAGGTCTGTTGGCAGCCAAGACTGTGTATCAAAGTCTAGGACTGAATAATATTACCATTAAGTATACGCAGAAGTTCAGAGATACTAAATTATAATCTTCATTGATTTTATTTGCTGTTACCATAGACGTATGTACAACATAAAAATGTTATCTTAAGTTGGGACTGTTAGATGGCTGGAATCATTTTCTATGTGGATGAGAGAGTCTTAAAAATGTGGTATTTTTTTGTCATCCAGTTAAAGTTCTGATACCATTAAAGACAAAAGCTCTGAATTTTTTTTATTGTGGATTATATTGTCTGTAATTTCTTTCTAATTTTTTTCTTGTGCTTTTTGTTTTATGCATTGTTCTAATGCAAGGATTTCCAGGATTTAAACTGTGCTACATGTTTGTGCTCTATAATGATTTATTTTACAGAAAGGAAGCATTGACAAAGAATCTTACTGTGAAAGTCCTATTGGTATTGTATAAAGCTTATAGCTGACTTTACAGCAATGTTATATGTATTTCATTTTAAAGCCGCTGTGCAAACTTTCACTTTTTCTTTTTTAACTTGCATCTGTGCTCTAGTTCGCAGTATGCCAATGATGTTTATAGGTATCGTTAAGACTATTGGTATTGCGGATTAAGAAGCTAGTGAACTTGCTTTATAAATATTTCTTGTTTTTTTTCAATGGTTAACATGATTGTATGCTTGTTTGGTTTTTAGTGTATTCAAAAAAAAGTTCTGTAAACTTCAAACTCAGGTCTGTTTAACAGGACAGAGTAACATATGCTTTTTCAGCTTTGAAGATTAACCTTAACAAAAACAAACAGTGCTTTCAGAACATAAATAATCTAAGCAGTGATTGCAGATACTTTCATAGTTCAGCCTTCTGTCACACTTTAATGCTGTTCCATCTTTTTTCGGTATACCTTTCATTTATTTTACTTTATTTTATTTTACATTTGTTGACCGGGCTAATCCATCTGGATGTATGTCCATTTTCAGTGGAGGCCCGGGGAGAAAAGCTCCACAAGTTTCACAAAAAAAATACATAAACAACAATGATATTTACAAAGACACTGGAACTATAAATTAGAAAGTCACACAACAAATGTCAAAAAATGAAATATAGTGAATAATTCATTTCTTACAACAGAAAACCCAACACATTGCAGGGCCTCAGATGTAGAAGTTATCACTTCGACAATTAATTTTACTCACACTAGAAAACAGTTTGTCAAACACTTGTTAACACATAATCCTTCCAACACTCTTTTTTCAGCAATCTGTAATTTCCAGCTACAGTAACTCTTCTGCCTGCAGTTAGCTCCACTCTGGTTTCCATGGCACCTTCCCTGCCTGCTTGTCTTAGGCCTTAAATGATCAATCTCCACATCATTATGTCACATACCCCACAATGCAGAACCATCAATATGAGGTCATGTGTTTTCTTATACAACATATAATTCAAGCTCCATCAGTTAGCCCTCCATGTCACCCAATAACTTGAGGTCCTTCAGCGGAATACCATTTTTCAGGACTCCCAGTGAAATGACCTGCTGATCTTCCAGGTATTATGTTGTTGTTTCAGCATTCTAGTTCAGTAAGTGTGGGTTGGTTTGGTCACTGCATATCACTCCTTAGGAGCTGTAGTATTATTTAAGCAATAATCCATAGCTGGGTGTGGGTAATGCTGGATTTACTCATGGTTGGTGTGGCTTGGTAACAAAATTGAAGCCCGAGTGACCAAACAAAGCCATTCGTGGGTAAATCCAGGGTTACTTCTATTATACAATGACATTATTTAAGAAAAAAATACTTACTTTTCTTAAATAATGTCATTGTATAATGCCTTTGTGTGGTCTTTCTGCAGTTTTCTGGTATTCTGGGGCATTTTTGATGTACTGCACATGCAGAAGGGACTTGTGTTCCCACGCTTACGTAGTACATCAGTGTCGTGCACAGATAGCAATGGAGAAAGGAAGATTTCTGTTGCTTTTTTTTTTAATTGAAAATAAAAAAAAGAGGAATCAGAAGACTTTTTTATGTTTGGGAGAGCCAGGACAGACAAAATAAAAGGATAATCGGGTATGTTTCTTTAATTTTGCAGAACGTCCCTGATTACCCTGTTATTTGTGTCTGCACTGTCGCCCTCATTCATATCGGGTCTTCTATTTTCTTTTTGGGGGGCAAAAAAAAGAAAAGTAAACAAAAAAAATTAGGACATAAATTAATGGGAAAAGGTTGGGGCAACTGGACCTTTTTCCGCTAGTATATTCTTGGATTTACAATGGGCATGCTGGCTGAGCTGGCCAATCAGCATGCTCGTTTTTGAATATGAATGGCCACTCATTGTATATCTTGAGTTACTTTCCAGTTTTGGACATCAGTAGAAACAACTGCAGATCACTGAGAGTTAAAGCCAGACTCCAACAAAAACTCTTGGTGCCTCCTATGAAATCCCATTCCTTACACAGAGGTAGATTAAATCAGCACTCAGGGGAAAAAAAACTAAAGCAGGACACTGGAAGTCTTAGCTATGTGACACAGAGAGGTAAAGAACTGACTGTGTCCCAGATGACCCAAGTTCAATCAGTGTCCTGGGTGCTGACAGAGTCAGGTGGAGAGGACGGGAATTGGTGGTCGATGTTTTCTTACTCATACTTGGGGAAAGGGGTGATGCTTCTGGCTTGCTGGCAGTTAATATAATGAAGAACAAAAGATGCAGTTTGATCCTGTCAAGCTGGTGACTGTAGCACTCTACAGAGGGTGTGTGCATACATGCATGTGCCCAGGAAGGGCATAGTAGTGCCATCCTTGGTGACATGGGGGTGGTAGTTCAGCCATCAGGAACAGGGGCTAGGGCCATTAGCAAAAATGTACCTCCTTGTTTGCATCATGAATGGTACTATCTTCCAACTGGAGAAATCCTGAAGTAAAGTACGGTGAAGCTACAGTGCACTAAATCATCATTAGACCACAAGGTGAAAATTTGAATTTCTTTCTACTAGCCAGGGCAACATTCCTGTTCCTGCAAACAAAGTGCTGTGGTCCTATGCTGTGCTTATTATAATTTTGTCCTATTTTTTTAACTGTCAGCAAATCTTTAGCTTGGGCATGGCAAAGGGATTGGCTGGTTGTAAGCTGTTAGCAAGTGTGATCAGCATACTGTCAGCATTCATTAATTTCAGTGAATGCTGCCAATGTCAATTTGTCTGTAACTAAATTTTTTTAATTAAATAATTTGCTCTGCACTTCTAGACAGTTATTTTTCACTGAGCTAAATGTACCAATTGGCTGATCTAGCTCAACTGTTAGTGGGGTCTAAGAGCCAAGACAGACCCTTAGCTCAGCTCTGGCTGGGCTCATCTAAAAAAATCCCAGGCTTTCCCATTTTTAGTGTACAGAAAGACGTATCCTCACAGATAATAAATTTATACTCAATGCTAATAATTCTGTCTGTGAGACATGTAAAGACCTAATTAATCTGGAGACTTCTGTCTCACTTAAAGGCTTTACCCATGAGTTCATAGACAGCCACAGTAACCATTCTCTAACCAAACCAAAATATATTATGCTGAGGCTATACAAAAACGCTCCCAGAGCCTCCTAGAAATAAGAAGGTTAAGTCTCAGCAGAAATCAGGCCACTCATCCACCTCATGCATTTAGTGCCTCTAAACAAAAACACTCCAAATGTATTGTTTTGAATCACAGCAGTAGCAGCATAAATGCTTTATTGATGGCTGACTCTGTTGTCAGGCACACTGACTCAGTCACATACAAGGCTGGATAAAGAGGGTGTTACAGTGAGTTGTCTTTCAGTTAGCAAGGTCTCTAACATTACAATGGCCTAAGGACCCTAATGTTTTAAAAATATGATTACAACATGATAGGGTACATGTGGGGATAAACAACATGAGATGTAAAACCCTGAGAGATATGTAAAGAGACATATCAGAACTTTACAGGCATATTGCAAATGCAGATAAGATACTTCTCCTGAATGGAATCCTTCTTTCACCTTGAATTATGCTTGGAAAAAAAGAAGAAATAATTGACTTTAATAACTGGTTAATTAGACCGTGTCATTCCAGGGGGATAGAGAATGTGTTTCAGCATGGAATAAAATGCTCGACATTCCAGCTTGCTTTGCTAGTGATGGCCTGCACCTCTTTGTTTCCACTCCTTTGCATATTGGTTAAGGCCTTTGCTGCTCCAGTGTCTTTTTTAGGTAGAGTACAGTTGATGGACATTCCAATGTATCTAATATTTTAGTCCTGAAATCAAATCACGTTAACTCATTTAAACCTATAATGCATTTTTGCAAACATCCAGTTCATACCCATAGCTCCTTATGGCATCCAGGCATTTTTGGGCCTGTCTTCTTAACCAAATGACTTATCAACTAATAAAAGACAGTATTAGAAAGTGCAAAGAGTTATTAACAAAATGGCACTAAAATTGCTAATCTAAGATGACTCACAGTAGGGAAATTAATTAATGCATTTGTCATTTATTCATATTTTCATATTTATGTTCATATGTTCATAACTGAGAGCCGTACATGTTATTGAGGGGTATAATGTGAAATGCCATGGTGAGAAACCTAAAAATGCATTGTCAATGTCCATTTCTATCACATTATATCTGAAATATTCCTAGCTGTTTGTTAGTAATTATGAAAATAAACAGTATTTCCATATGTGGTAAATATTAAAAAAAAAACAAGTAATTTACAATCTGTTATATGACAGCAAGTGAAACCTTAGCTGTTCTTGAAGAAAACAATCTTTGATATTCACACTGTAAGTTGCACATCTTTGGAGATATTAAGTGTTATATGACTAACTGTACAATTACAGATATGTTTTCATATTTCTTTAAATATTTCAATATGTATAGGAATTTCTTGTTGTCATGTGAAACCTTATGTCAGATTAACAAAAAAATATTCTAACAATAACTTAACCTTTCTATACAGTAACCCTTTGTTCCACTATACACACTCCCCTTTTCCTTGAAAATGAGGTGCCTCCTTAGCTACCTCCCTCAAGCCTCGTAATATAGGGTCTGAGAGCTGTGCCTGTCTCTATTCTACTTTTGTGACCTTTCCCAGCTCCCCTTCCACAGGAATTCTGGGATCTTCTGAGAACGGTGCCTCGTGATCAACCTGGGTAGTACCACTCACCTCTGCCCTTGCAGTCACCCTTTCTAAGGGAACATCACTACCTATCAGTAACTGTGGCTTACCTTCAAGGATCACTGCTACAAGGTAGCTCCCTCCCTGCAATAGACATATCACCAGCCCCGGCTTCAGATGTGAGGGTCTGTCTGGGTCTTCCCTAGGCTACCAGACCCACATGCCTGTCTCCAACCTGACTGCTTGTAACTGCATGCACACAAGGTACTGCATTATTAAAATCGTTCCCTATCAAGACATCTGTGGGAATATCCTCAAACCTACCTATTTGCTTGCTTCCTTTTCCACCCTCCCAGCCAAGGTGAACCCTGGCCCAAGGTATTTGGAATGGGGCCCCACCAAAAGCTCTGACTAGAGTGGACTGCCCAAGCAAATACTGCTTCTCTTTAACCACTCCAGGCTTCACAATGGTCATGTCAGAGGCTGAGTTTCTCTTAGCAGTGGCCTGTTTTCCATCCACTAAGATAAGATACAAACACCAGTCATAGTTTGGTACCCCTATTGTCTCCAGACAACTTACCACTGACATACTATTATTCCCACTTTCTGCCCCCCCCCTTTCTTCCCCACCTTGCTTCAGTGGATATTTGTATGCTACATGGCCCCGGAGGTTACATGTAAAACATCTAAACCTTGATCCTGGCCGTCTTGCTACCCCTTACTGGTAGACTCTATTGGGGTGGTTTAGGCTGCCCACTATGGGTTCCCTTAAATCCATATGCAGCATTTGGTATCTCCTTCTTCTGCAGTGGTGCCCTGCTTGCTAAGTAGAGATCCCATTTTCTCCCAAGCTCACCTGCAGAGTTAAACTCCAGTCCTGGGGCTAGACTTCCTCCCCATGCCCAAAATAAGATCCACCTTTTCCTCTGCATAAATCAGTACTCTGTGCCCCTGTTCCAAGTAGCTGGCACATACACTCTTTGAGATTTGATTTACACACACACACACACACACACACACACACACACACACACACACACACACACACACACACACACACACACACACACACACACACACACACACACACACACACACACACACACACACAGAACTGGGAAATGCTGGCACAGATTTACTCACTATACCACCTCCACCCAGACTATAAGGTAGATTCACTGCCACCAGCCAGCTACTTTAATGCTCTTACCAGGGTACCCAATTACTTTTAGTAAAATTAATACTTGTACAAATGGTAGTGTTAACCAATTGGCAAGACTTTCAGGAGTATGATGCTACAGTGCAACTAAATAAATGCAAGTGCTCTTAAGGGTTAAAATATTTTCTAAAAGACCAGCCACAGTGAGAGTTTTAGATACATGTAATAATAAATAAATAAAAAACATGAGAATGCTGAGTACCTACTTACTACAGGCAGCAGAGTTTCAATTCACAGGAAATATAAAAAAATAACACAGATGGAAAGACTCATACAGATACAGAAAAACAATAATTTTACCTAATTTCACTATATTTTCCTAACTGACTGAAGAATTACTGTTCCATAGTTAAGTTACTTACTAAAGCAAGGCAAAATGAAGTGGGTTGGTGGTCTTGTCAGTTCCAATACAAAGTGCTGAGTATCCTCTGTCACATCTCTCACTAGTATCTAAATACAATTTCAGTTCTGGTTACAGAATGACATCACATCTGGTCACCTTATTTTGTGGTTCCCACCCTACCCCCCTGACTAGAAGCTGAGCCAGGGTTAAGCACAGATGTGTCACAATAACACCTAGAGCTTTGCTAAGGCTTAGTCCAGCATCTGGAGACTGTAAAACAATTCCAACTCTTCTATCCTTCCTGCAGAGACTAACCAGCCATTCTCTGACACCCCGGGGTAGCAATTAGTTCACCACTTAGACCAATAAGAGCAGGATCCCAGCCCAGACATTGGGTCTCTGGCTGCATTCAGACATGTACGGTAAGATAACATTTTTATGGCCTAAACTAAGTCCTTTAATTTCAGCCTATTTTTCTTAAGTTTAGCTGGGATGAGCTTAACTTCTTCTTTTCCAGTATCCTCCATTAGCATACATTTACTTCATGAGTTACAATACAGTCTCACATGCATGTATGTTTTTTTTTCTGTCCAGCAGAACCTACGCTTGATACATTTTTAAGACAAACAACTGTACAAATCAGTTTGATATTCAAATGACATAAAATTCTTTGCAAAACTCCAGCTAGTTATGTTGGCATATGTTACACATGCAAGGCCCTACTCTCTCTGGCATGGCTGGCACTACCTTACACCACCACAGCTGTATTGTCGCCAGGAGGGATATAAAGGACAGCAATACAAATTTGTTTATAATTGTTTATTTGGAAGTAAGAATTAAGAAGCTATGCTTAAGTAAATTTTTGTTGGTTTGCTGTAAGAGGAAATGTGGTAGATAACTGGAAATATTAAAGCAATACCATCGCTTTTTTATATGGTCATTATGGATGATATTATAGCCAAAAAGCATAACTTCTGAGCCATTTATGCTGGGTTTAATCTGAATTTTAGTTACAGGCTTATGTTGGATAATTCGGGCATGTAGTTCAGCAGTTTTATTTCTTATACGTCTAATTTTTATTGCAGGAAAAATTAGATCATCAGGGTTGGGGACTGGCTGTTGTTGGGTCACAGAAGTGTGTGGAAGAAAATTATCTTTGTGTTCATTGTGATAGGCGGGGCCAGGATTAGGGTGTATATTTCCTCTTAGAAGGATTTTAGTATATTGGGGAATTATGCATACTTGTTTTTGGAGAGGATTCTTGCTCTTAGTTTTGTTTTGGTTTGAGCTGAAGTGAATTAATCAGCCTATATATGGAATAAATGTGTGGGGCAATATTGAATGGGTTTGGTGTGATGTGTGGGGAGTGTATGGTTAGGTGGTTGGGACAGAGTTGGCGATATGCTGCCAGATATTATTGAGTCATGATAGGATAAAACATAGCACAGTAGGTGGAGAAGAATAGTGGATATGCTGAAGAGTAGCATAATTAAGTACTGGAATCTGTATTTTATAGATGTCAGGTAGTGGCGGAGTAGAAATGAAGAAGGAAACAGGAAATTGTCGGCCAGTAAAAGACTCAGTGATTTTAGATTCTGAAAGCTTGAAGAAGAGAGATAAGAGAAGTAGTTTCTGTAAAAGAAGAGATGTAGGTTGCTCTGGTATCATCTCCAGAATGTAAGGAATAGAGTGGTACTCATTAACCCCGAGTACCTTCTCACAGCATGTCTGTGCTTATTTCTGAGGGCGCTGTGAGAAGCTAGTAATTAAATGTAGGTACAACCGAGTCCCTTCTATAAGCGCATCTAATTTTATAGCCGTATTGCAGCTCCACTGTTAAAAAATAAGTTGAAAAAGTACCTGAACTTTGTCAGTTACCTTCTCAACTTATTTTTCATCATGGAGTTGGTAGGTGCTCATATTGAAAATTTTAGATAAAATTGGCTTGCCTTGCACAATCACAGCAAGCCGATTTTGTATGTGTTTTCTGTATACTTGTGAACAAATATGAACGAAAAGCCACCAGCCAGATGAATAAATCCAATTTAATAACGAAACGAGACTTATACAGCCAAATAAACGAACTTTTAAAAACACCAAAAAACCACCAAAAACAGATATATGTAAGCGCTTTCGGTTAAAAGTTTTAAACTTCCTCAGACCTGGTCTGAGGAAGTTTAAAACTTTTAAACAAAAGCTACATATATCTTGATTTATTCATCTTTCATCATCTTTTCTGTATACTTGTTTAGAAACAGCATTGTCAAGACACTGTATTATTCTACAGCATATAACCTAATAGTATGCAGTTATTATCTTACTTGTAATCAAACTGTTTTGACAGAAGAAAAATACTTTCGAACTTTGTGCCTTGCTCAAGATTCAAAATGCATAGCTGATAACCTATTTCACCCCCCCCCCCCCTTTGCATGCTCAGACTTTCTATCACTTTCTCTCTGGTCCTCTTTTAACCGTTATGTAGAATACATACATGCACACTTGCAATAAATCCCTTTTCTCTAGAGTAAGTTAGTCGATATACAGAGCCTAGTAGAAAGCTAACGTACAGGGTCATATACAAATACATATATGGACAACTCAAATTTAATTTCATAACAGCATAAACTTTACTTATTATACTTGTTAGTTGCCTTAAAGTCACTGACTAATACTGAAGACATACATGTCTGCTGCCGAAATGACTGCAAATAAATGTACATATCAAGGAATGATCCTCAACTTCTTACGCACATGTTATATAGAATTCAGGATGTCACTGAAGTAATCTCTAACATTATTGTTATATCTTTTCCAGCCATCGCTATTTTTCACCCAGTTCTGTCCAAGGGATCTCCAGTCCTGTCCTAAAAAAGGCATGAGTACAGATATGGAAAGTTTTCAAAATAAACTGCAAAACCATTAGGTTAGGTTGCAGCATCAACGACGACGGTCCATTCGTTGCCGAAGTGTTGATTCACTCAGCTCCGCACTACCATAAACTTCCAATGATCATAACTCTAGGAAGAACAGTTAGTCCAGTATGACTTGTTTAAAGTAATGATTTCAATTGAAAAGTAGTTTGAAGGAACGTGTTTCCAAGAATATGCAGACCAGTTCAAGGGTTTTTACAAAAATAAAAAAATTAAATAAAAATGATAAGGCTGATAAGTATGAGATAAAAAAGGAGACTAAAATCAACATGATTAGCAAAGAGTAAATTGTGAAACATGTTGTCAGAATGTAGTCTGACCATTAATGAAAAAATAACTATGACGTAGTTTAACTTTGTCACCCCTGATGCTCAATGAATAAGCTATGGTGGGGAGAAAAAAATCTCTGCTTCAGAAATTCTTGTAATTGCACAGAGAAGTTCAAATGTTTAATGCAGTTCTCAATAATAACGATAATATGCATTTTACACAGCATACATTTAGAGAATTACAATTTTTAAATAAATATTTTCTGCAAGGCTGTCAGGAAATACCCAATTATCTTTCAAATGGGATGCCAGCATTCTTTTTCCACTAAGTAAAATCAATAAACTCTGATTTCATTTAGTATGCACCTTGAGACTATCTTATTAAGATTCCAGACAACCCCAACTCAAATAATAAAAATAATATTAAAACTAAGCCAGTAAAGATGGGATAGGCAATATATTCAGCATGCATGTGACATGGCATCCTTCGCAGATGGGAGGAAGAAGTTAGGGCAGATTCTCCATTTCTGTACTGTAAGTTGTTTCCATATTTCTGGTCAGAAATTTTTGTAGAAATAATAATATACACTTAGTAGCTTGAAATATACGTTTCCAGTATTTTTTGGGGGGGGGTCGCAGGAGGAGGTTAGTAGGCTAATGACCCTAGGGCCCTTACAAGCCCAGCCAAGTTTACCCTTATTTCCACAATCAGCACCTATCTCCTCTGTCCAAGAGGGACAGCGGTGAATTTATGGTTTGTGCATACATCCACTTTTTACTGAAGGGGTTGCTTGGGTGAATGCTTCATTTAGGTGATTGCATATACTAGGAAATGTTGCTGAAGGGACATTTAGGGCAATATTTCGTGCTGGTGCTTGTGCATAGTTCAACATTTTACTGAGGGGGTTGCTTGGGTGAATTTCTCACTTTGGTGCATGTACAAACTGCAAAATATTGCTGAAGGGGTCACTTGGGTGAATTCTTCATTTGGTAATCGTGCATGCTTCAACATTGTACTGAAGGGTTTGCTTGGGTGTATGTTTCATTTTTGGTGCATGTACCTACCAGGAAATGTTACTGAAGGGTCATTTGGGTTAATATCTCATTCTGGTGCTTGTGCATACATCACCATTTTATTGAAGGGGTCACTTGGGTGAATGCTTCATTTTGGTGATTGCACATACTAGGAAATGTTAGTGAAGGGTCCTTTGGGGAAATGTTTCATGTTGGTGCTTGTGGATAGTTCAACATTTTACTGAAGGGGTCGCTTGGGTGAATGTTTCATTTTGGGGCATGTGCACACCTGAACATACTAATGAAGATGGTGCTTGGTGAAATAATTCTTTGTGTATCAGGGAAGTGCTTGTGCATACATGGTCAGACTGCTGAAGTGACCACTTGGCAATATAGTTTACTGTGTCATTCTGATCCTTGTGCATACACAACATAAACAACTGAAAGGGTTACTGGGGAAAACAATTCATTGGTGTGTCAGGGAAGTTTTTTTTTTTTTGTTTTTTTTTTTCAATTACAGCCAAGTTCTTGGAAAAACAATATTATTATTAAATACATGTGTAATATTTATTCCTCAAAGAAGGTCACTGTTTTCCAATGTTATAACAGCCACATTGGTTAACTGCACAACTATCATACTTTGGGAAAAGAGCTGTATTTATTTTTAGATTAATTATGTATTCTTTGAATGGTACTTCATATATTATTAGCTGGTTTCAATAAACTGTTATTAGCACCATAACCAGATCAAGGAAGTACTTGCAATTTTGTTACTAAGTTAGATTAGCTGCTGATAATGCTTCATGGAAAGGACATGGTTCTGATGGTGGTTCATGAAGTGCTAATATAGAAGACATTGGTTACATGGGAAGCTCAGGGCAGGCAAAAATTAATTCCTGAGTTCTATAGATTAGTGGACATGACCCATGCTCTTGATATACACAGCTCTAGGTTAGTGGACATGACTCATGCCCTTGATATACACAGCTTTGCAAGTCACTGCAAATTAAGTTTTCTGAAGTGAATTGCTTGAAGTGCCTGCCTGTATGTGCGTTCGTGCTTGTTTGTTTATTTATTGAAATTTGCTAAATGGGTAGGTGGGCTGGTACAGTTGTTACCAAAATACCAGCACAATGGCTGTTTATTAGTTTCAGTGGAAATATTGATGGCTCTGCCTTGCCAGACATCATGAACAGAATGTATTCTAATAGCACTAGAACCAGCATTATTTTAGAACCACACACTCAGTAAGCCACACACTGTCTATATTCACCTGGACTTCTGAGAAATAGATTCCAAACAATACAGGACCCAGCAGAGATCCTTGTGTTATGCCACTGGTAACTGGTCTAGCTGAGAAGGTCCATGATGATTCTTTCCATGGGCTTGCAGCTAAGGATGGTTAGAGTTATGGGTCTATAGTTCCCAGGATTGGCAGATGGGCCTCTTTTGTGTAAGGGGATTACTGTTGCTGTTCTCTACTCTATTGTACTCTTGTACTCTTATCTATTGTCTAATGGAGGGATATGAACTCGAATGTCTGAGTGAGAGGAAGGCCTTACTGAGATGTATGTTCTTACTGATTTTACGCTGATTGTGGCATTGATCAACCAGATATTTTGAACAATATTTCTGCTTTTGTCAGTCATGTGTAGAATTTAGGTGAGAGGAAGGGCTCAGTAATATATAGCAGTTATACAACTTTTATTGAATGACTCTGGTCTTTTCCTGGCAGATAATGAGTCACTCTTACATTACACCTGCACCAGGAATGTGATGAATGTTTGCTCAAAAGGTCACGTGCAGCAATCATCAAATTTGTATGAGCATGCAGAACCTTGCAATAATGAAATGCAAGTCATTATCACATTATTAATTTACAATATGTGCAGGTACAGTGTAACAGAGAGTCATTATCACTTGTCAGGTAAACCCATTAGCAGCTGCTACTGTTATTCACATTACTAAAAGTCATTATTATATTACAAGCACAAGTGTGGAATCCAGATGCCTTCTAGTGCCAGATATGTTTATAATTTTGTTGCATAGTCTGCTAGGTAACTTGTCAACATGCTGAGTAAAACCTCATTTTAAGATAGTAAGTGAACTATCTGTATGTTCTACACATGTACAGATATCACAGTTTGTTTATGACTTAGGCTGTGAAATGTATTATATTTTTTCATCTTTTGGTAAATAACTTTGCTAGACAATGTATCAGCATGTTAAGTAGTACCTCATTTTGAAGACAGTATTAGTACTTACAAGATGGAAAAAGAATTGTGTCTATATGGTGTACACATATCATAGTTTGGTTACAATGGTTCGGACTTAGGTTATGGAAATTATGATTTTTCTCATATTTTGGTAAATAACTTTGCAAGGGAACATCTGAATGTGCTAAGTAGTGTCCCATTTCGAAGACAGTATTCATAGTTCCAACATGATAAAAGAACTGTGCATGCATGTTGTACACATGTACATATATCAATGTTTGTTTTGGACTTATGGTTATGGAAATTATGATTTTTTTTCATATTTTGGTAAATAACTTTGCAAGAGAGCATCTGAATGTAATAAGTAATACCTCATTTTGAAGACAGTATTCATAGTTCCAACATGGTAAAAGAACTGTGCCTGTATGTTATACACTTGTACAGACATCAAAGTTTGTTTCAGACTTTGGTTATGGAAATTACGATTTTTTTCATATTTTGGTAAATAACTTTGCAAGGGAGCATGTCAGTGTGCCAAGTAATACCTCATTTTGAAGACAGTATTACTCCTTGTAACATGGTAAAAGAACTGTGTATGTGCACTGTACACATGTACAGATATCACAGTTTGTTTAGTCTTTAAGGATTATGAAAATTATACATTTCCAGTACTTCTCATTATTATGCCCATATCTTTGCAAGGGAGCATGGTGATGACACAAATAATGTATCATTTTGAAGAACACAACTTGTACACTGATATGTAGCCTCTGTCTGTCACAGCTGATGAAATATTATGCTTTGTTTATTTATCAATTATGAGAAATACTATATTAATCATATTTCTGTGAATATCTCCGTAAAGGAGTGTCACACAGTAATGGTTAAGGTATAATTTTAAAGCTGACATTCATACAAACAAATTAAATACAAAATGTTATGAGTCTACATGGCATATTTACCAGGATATTGTGCTTTGCTTTTCCAAAAAGGAAAAAAATATGTGCAATATCAGCATTCCTTGCCAAATATTGAATAATGACTTTGATACGCACTATCAGCATTTACACTGCTGTGTCTGCCGAACAACTTTTGCATTTACATTTGTGTTTAGCTTTTATAGTTTAAGAGTTATGAACATTTGTTTTCTGTATGATATTACAAATGGATTTTCTGAAAATGAACTCAGGCTGCACTGTTGTTCCTATGGTGGAATTAAGCAGGCAGCTTTTTCTGAGCTGCTCCGGAGTGAATGAGTTAAAGGCTGGAGTATAATGATGTAGTCAGAATAAGAAGAAATGAGGGTTTATTTGGGAAAAGATAATTTACTGTAAGTGTTAACCAAGACCAAAAATATTTCCTCCAATGGAGCCTGGCAATATGCCTGGTTGCTTAATTAATAGTGTTAAACATGCCCTTGCAGATCCACTAATCAAACTATTTAATCTAAACTTAGGTACTGTTTTTGTCCCTGATGACTCATGCCGTACAGTAGCGATGCCCCTACATAAGGGTAACCTTACAACCAACCCAGATAATTACAACCCTATCAGCCTGTAAAGTCTCATCTGCAAAGCCATACAACATATTAAAACTGATATAAAATGCAAAATCAAGAGTCATTTTAGACTTCACTCCCAAACATTTGGCTTTATGAAGGATAAATTCTGTCTATTTAAATCTGGTAAATTTCAAAAGAGTTACAGACTCTGCAGATGGTAGTCATGCAGTCCACTTGACATATCTTGACCTGGCCAAGGACTTCACCACCATTCCCTATGCTGGCATCATACAAATAATAAATGCTTTAAAAATTGACTCTTATGCAGTAGGATGGATAGCAAACTGGCTGAAAGCAGAACCCATACAATGTGATTTGCAAGTACCTCATCAGAAAGTATGAACATGACCAGTGCTATCCTTCAGGGCTCAGTGCTAGGACTTCTGTTTGGTATTTACTACTCAGATTTCAAAATAGAGAGCCAAGACCTCTGGCTAGCAAAGGCTGTATATGACTGTAAACTGGCATTTGCTGTGTAGTTACCATATGTCTCCCAAACCCGAAAGAATGAACACTCTCTTGTAAATTCTTAGTGTACTAAAAATGACCTCAAACTAAATGCCAAAAAGTGCAGTATCATCACCTTTTGATAGAGAACCCCTAAACTCATCACATTGTATAACAATGCATTTGGGTTGATAGCTACAATTCTTCTAGCCATCATGTGATAACATTTGTTAATAAATCCTTTTAGTCATCCAAGCTAATTGTGAAACAAATATCATCAAGGTTTAAAGAGGTAATCACTCCCTTATACTCAATATTGATCACCAGAATTATTGAGTACAATTCCCTCTTTGAGATGTATCTCTCTAAACATATCAAACAGTTGGAAACCCCCCAAAGATTCTTAACAAAAAAAGATCACAGGTTTAAATTCTCTGCACTACTAGGACAGGTGGTTGGAAGTTCTATCCCTTTATTCGGTATCTTAGGCACTATCTAGCAAATATTTCTGTCTTGCTTATTTTGCCATAAGAGAACCAGTTGTCGGGTTCCTTCTGTTTTCTCTACAATTTCAATATCTGTACAGTTACCAGAATTAGTGACCTGCATCTACATAAACAAATAAATAAGATACAATGTCAGAACAGGTTTATAACCCAGAGCATCCCAAAGCTCTAGAATAATTTTCTTTAAATGTTAAGCAGTGCCTCATCTTAAGTACTAAGATACACAAAATCATTAACTATTAAGATTTGCAAGCAGAAACAAGAGCAATGCTGAAGAAAGATATTTAGAAAGTTCCAAAAGTAGTAGGAGAAACAAGAGATAAAGCCTGGAAAGCCTGGACCAAAACCAAAGAATTATCCCACCTTCACCACTACAAGCACCTCAGAAACCTTACTAAGAAACAAGCCAATGCAGATAAAAAGTCCTACTACAACTCTGGCCAACTTACTTACAAAGCAAACCCTCAGAAATTCTGGACTACAGTAAACAGAATCCTGACCCCAGGCCATCCATCAACACCCAGCCCCTTCTCCAACACAAACCCTCTAGACACAGCTACCCTTCTTAATAATCACTTTATCAATACTATTCAGTCACTTATCCCATCAAACTGTAACCCCTGTCTACCCCAATCAGCCTACCTGACAATCCTCCATTCTCACTACACCCTGTCTCCACCTCCTATGTAAGATCTCTTCTTTATAAACTCAAACCCAGTTCCTCCTCCATTGATAATCTACCACCTGCCTTCCTCAAACTAGCTGCAGACACCATAGCCTACCCAGTGTCCATATTAATTAACAGATCTATACAAGAATCCACTGTCCCCACTCTCTGGAAATCTTTTTTTCACCATTCCTCTACACAAAGGTGTCAATTCTACTGACCCTTCGAATTACCGACCCATAGTCATCCTATCCCCCCTCTCTAAGATTCTTGAAAAATGTGTCCACTCCCAACTACTCAACTACCTGCTTCAACATAATCTCCTCACCCCCACCCAACATGGCTACCGTCCTCACCACAGCACAACTACTGCCCTACTATCCTTTACCCATACCATTGCTGATGCCCTGGACAAAAATAAACTTCTATCCTGTCTCTTCCATGACCTCTCTAAAGCCTTTGATACAGTCTCACATCCCCTACTGCTATCCAAACTTGATAATCTTAGCTTATCTACCTCCACCCTTACCTGGTTCTCTAGCTACTTAACTCACAGGAAACAATCAGTAAGATGGCTCTCTTCCCCTTCTCGTTTTATACCTGTTCCAAAAGAAGTTCCCCAGGGCTCCATCTTGGGACCCCTCCTCTTTAACATCTTCACTAATGACCTCCACGCATCTTGTAAACAATCTTCCCTCATCCAATATGCTGACGATTCTACCCTCATATGAATCTCTGACAGCATATCCGAACTTCATACTCTTTACCCAACAGACCTTTCTCTCTACTGAACAGTGGCTAACCAATAACCTGCTGATCCTCAACCCCAAAAAGACCAAACTTACTTTTTCTTCCCCACTCTCTCTCTTACCACAAAACCACCTTTACTATCACTTCTTCAAATAACACTACTATCAAACCTGAAACTCAAACTAAACTTCTAGGAGTCATTATCGATGATGAACTGAAGTTTAATACACACTTACTTCACAGTATAAAAAAGACTCACCCGAAACTAGGTCTTCTATATCGTAACAAAAGATACCTAACATCCAATGCTAGACTATCCCTTGCCCAAACTTTTATCTTTCCCTCCCTTCTTTATGCTGCCCCTATATTTACCCATATCCAACTACTACCTTAAACAAACATACCATAAGATAGCTTGATTTGTTACAAACTCACCATATAATGCACACCACTGCCTATCCCTTAACTCCCTACACTGGCTCAAATTTCCCCACTTATTGCAGCTATCTCAACCTCAAATGCTATACTCTCTTCTCTGCAAACCTTCATTCTGCCCTACCCTCTCTTCTCTCATCTCAATCTGTTCTCCTTCCCGTACTCTTCATACCTCTAACCAACTACTGCTACAAACCCACCAACCCAAAAAAACTATCGGCAAATACCTCTACAAATCCTCCATTGCCCAAACCTGGAACAAACTTCCCAGGGACATTTGTTCCATCATTCACCCATCCCACTTTAAAAAAAAACTCAAGGCTCATCTACTAAAATCTAAAATCTGTCCTTGCCAAGCCCCAACTTGATAACTTTCCCCATAACCTGTCATCCCCCCCTTTTTTTCTTAACCTGTTTTTGACCAAATCAAGCCTTTTTTTCTCCCCAAATCTCTGATACCTGTACTGACAAAACAAACCATTAATGTAAATATGTAAATATGTAAAGATGAAACTACTCTGCTACCCTGCAATATAATACAGGTATACTGCCTTTAATTTTCTTCTTTGATTTGTCTAACATATATATTGTGAAACCAATTTGTTCATATTCAACACTGTATAACTTTTGTCTCTTTTTTTAGGTATTATCATCTATTAGTGTAAACTGTGTTTGTAAAAGACCTACTTAGTGATTGTATAACCTCTGTTGTAAACTGTTGCATTTCATTGAGCTTTTCTCCTCGGGTCTCCACTGAAAATGGGTCCCAAGCCCAGTTGGACTAACCCGGTTAACAAATGTCAATAAATAAATAAATAGTAATTCATAATCATACTTAAATATGCTACCAATGCATGTAACCCCATATGAACTGCAGAAGGAGGCAATTCTGGGTGCACTGTATGTGCTGAGAAAAGCATTTCTGATTAACATTAAAGAATGAAGCAGTACTGATTTCATGAAATTTAATTATGCCCTGACTTAGAAAAGGGGTCCATTTCCATCAAGGTATATAAAAAAAACTAAGGATTTTGAGAAATTAAATTAGATTAAGACATACACACACACACATATATATATATATATATATATATATATATATATATATATATATATATATATATGTGTGTGTGTGTGTGTGTGTGTGTGTGTGTGTGTGTGTGTGTGAATATATATATATATATATATATATATATATATATATATAGAGTTTAATATCAAAAACACGATGATTAGAAGCATAACCATTGGGAACTGTGAAGCATTTGATCGACCTCATGAATATTAAATAGGTCACATGATCGACGTTGAAGCATCAAAGACTTGTTGTTGATAATAATGTCGAAATTTGACATTTTGGAGAGTCTGTGAGTCCCTAGAGAGTGAAACAACCACTGCTGACTAGACAAAACTATTCCAAGTGCACTAGTGTCATATTTTTTTTGTTTTCTTCAATCCCACATGTAACTTCCAAGTACAATGACTAAACCGGGGACATCCCCTGCTGCCATAGTACTTCCATGTTGTTTAATCTATATACATTTTGTAAAGGAAAATCACCCGATAGTGACAACCAAATAAGAAGGTGACATTATAATGTAAACATGTCAAGAATTGCAATATTAAGAAACAAAAAAAGAGTTGAGCTGCACAAGACTAAAGAAGCACATCATAAACTGTGTACAATATCAGTACATTTGAACAGTAATATACACTTAAAATGCCATATCATGTAGTGTTTGGCTACTAGCTGCACAAAGCCACATGCAGTAAACTCATCACTCCTTCCTAACAGTTTCATGAAATTTCATCTTTGCGTTGCAATGTATACAGATCCCAGTTTACTGGGAATGGTATCATGACTGTAGAATTCATTGCAAAATGAGTTACCTAAGCAAAAAAACAATTAAATAAAGCATGTGTTTTACAACACACCCTTCCTGTTATGTAGTTTCACATGTATATCACTTAATCACTTCCAAAGTGGTATCCTATTATACATTTACTTTTTCAACTAGTAAATATGACCATAGCAGCTTCCTGGAATGCATAATCCTTTTATAGTCTGTTTAAATACACAACATCATGTGATTGATGTTCTTAAAGGTGAAACTACCTTGTTTTCACAATTTTAAGCAATCAACATTTGTAACAGTGAAATTATGATTGTCGTACATCTAAATGTTGGTTATTTGACTGTTGTGTAAGTCAGTTACAATCTTTTGATAGTAAACCTATATATATATATATATATATATATATATATATATATATATATATATATATATATATATATATATATAGATAGATATGTATAAAAAAACATCCCTGTGACTTAGACCATATATAAAGTAGGAGATTAATAACAAAAGCAAAGCCTGCTCAGCCTACAAAGTTTAGATTCCACTATAACATGAATGAAAATGTCCATTCTATTTGCATAGAGAGAGAGAGATACAGCCATGGCTATGACCCAGATCAACACAAGTTCATGTAGCAAACCAAATGCCTGTTAGAGCTGTCACAGGAGAGGAAGGTAATTACAAGACATACCTCTGCTGGCCTCTCATCAGGGAAAAAGAGAATTATATCATCTGGAACATGTTCTCTGTGGGGAGGACTGGCTGTCACATAAGATGTTATCTACAGAGGTGACCGGGATAATACATCACATCATATGAAGGTGTGACATACATTGCAAACACCAACTGGTCCCCAAACCAATGGATGTGAGCAGCTATTCTGCAGTGTTAGAGTTAAGTAGAAAATCAAATCCACCACTGGTGGTTGTGTTAGTGAGAGCTCAATTCTGGCATATCTCGCCCTGATGATTGGAAATAAATTGGATAATTGATTGAAAGAGGAAAAAAATTCAAAAAGTTAAAATAAAATACATGCTCATGTAACTTGGCTATGGTCACCTTCCTCAAATCTAAATGAATCCCTTGTTTTATAAATGCAAAAAAAAAAAAAAAAAACTTTCTTGAGAAATAAAATTGCTTACAGGAAAAGCCATTCATCTCCCTTTACCAGACAACAAGTTTCTGATACAACATACACTGTAAGCGTATCTGCAAAATTCCTTGCAGACATATATAGGGTTCCCCCAACTCCACTGTTACAAGAGCCTTATCCATTAGCTACATTGCAGTACATGACTCTTTTTCATAATGTATTCAAAACAAAGAGAGGCTCATTAGATGCACCTATTCACATGACTGACCTGACATGATAATATCAATAGTCTGCTCATGTGTTCTTCTTTTTGTCCAGAAACCAAGAAGATATCTCTGATTATTTGATTTCCTAAATTATCTTCTCTTAGCACTCTGTCCAGTCTCTGTCCGTGCACTGTTTTTCCATTCCTAAGCAAATCCTTGAAAAGAACATAGCCAGCTAAACTACCTTCCTTGGCTCACATAATGTCATTCAGCATGCACAGCATGATTTTTGACAAGGTAATGGTAGCTTAACAAATATCCACTTGCTATAATAGTAAATTCAAAGCTACTAAATCTTTACTTCTTGTCAGTTCCCACCTAGATTATACTTCCCATGTCAAATAGGGCTAGGCTAGTCAAGCCTAAGATGAATTTGTGAATATCCATCCAGTTATTCAGGTTTGAAGGAAGATAGTTATCACACTGTGTTATCTGCAGGGAGAATTTATTCCAGTGGTAGGAAGATGCCGAGTTGTCTTTTTACCTTGTTTTATTGGTCTTCTGAACAAGGCTTAGATTCATTGTTTTGGTATTTCTGGAACTGTTTGATTTGTGAATGTTGAAGAGATCCTCGACTTCTGGGTGCCTGATTGCTTGGAAGACAAGGCATAGTTCTCCTTCAAGGAGTCTATACACCACATAAATAATTTTTTAGTACTTCTAGTCTTTAATGGTAGCATGGGGACTTTAAGCCTGTGATCCTCCTTGTTAGAAACCTCCAGGGTATCTTCATCTGGTTGATAAGTCTGGTGAGTTACATCCCAAAGGTGGTGGTGTAGTCTATGACTGGTCTGTTCAGTGTTGAATGAAAGAGGATGATAAACTCTTTAGATCTGTGCCAAGTAGAAGGATTTCCAGACAATCACTGTTACATGGTAAGCAATAAAGATGGAATTATAAACCCTGATTCCTCGGTCTCTATGTTTTCATCTTGAAGAGACGTATTACCCAGTGGCGGCTTGTGCCATCAGACTGCAAGACTGTAGCCTCACCAGCTGTGAACTGACTGTGAAAAAAAAAAAGAAGAACCTTTTTTAAAAAATTAAATTGTATACTACTGTATATAGTAGCATATACTGCTGACTATGGATGCTTAGCCTTAGTTGCAAGTCCAGCTGTCTCGCTGAAGTCCCAGAACTCCAACTGCGCATACTCATCGAGTTCCAGATTTAAAAAAATAAAAATAAAAAAAGCAGTTTCTGTAAATATGGACTGTTGTAAAAACAGTCCAGATTAAGGAGAAAAGGCATCAGTGTGATGCCCAGAAGTCTATGCAGCTTGTAACTGCAGTTTTGTGTAAGGGGTTCGGACTGCCACGCCTGCAGTCACATACATGATGTCACTAACATGGATTACTTCTAATTGGTTCTCGCTCTCTTCCCGCACTTCTTTGAGTGCTGGAATAAAGAGCGAGCAACAGTCAATAGCCCTCTAAGAACTGTAGTTGCTTGGTTTGCATTACAGGGCGGCGTTCAATTGCATGTTCGTTCAGACGATCGTGGACAGACAGTCAGTGACTGTGATTGAGCTAGCTGAGCCTGACAGGACAGAGAGTGTTTTTTTTTTAATTACTGGTGGTATGTATGCATTTACTACCTTAAACCTTTTGGTATTTTATGGACAACTTTTTTTTTTTTTATTACATGCTGGCTGCTGTCCCTGTCTCTGAATAATTGCTGATAACTGCCTTTCATTTTATACAATGCCCCTGACTTTGCATTGCCTTCTATTTTTAGTGCATTTGTTTTGTGGTTTTCTCACTTTTCTGGCAAACTGTAGAGGTGTGCAGTCACTAAATAATGACAGACTTCATAGCCTTCAGAAACCTATTAGTCTAGCAAGCAAGTTTTTTAAATATATATGATGACTGCTACTAGTATTTTAAAATTAAAATCCATCTCTGACTGTGGGACGTTGTCCCTATTATTTATTTATTTATTGATTGTTTTACTTTTCCCTGATTTTGTGCTAAGAGGTTGAGAGATGATTCTAGCAGGAAAGGTTCTAGTCAGTGGGCCGGATTCACGAAGGCTTACACAGAGTCTAAGAGTAGTGTAAGACTCCGTGCAGCCTTCGCGATCCAGGAACAGCCCAAAGTCCGTGTAAGAGTCAGGCTAAAACGCTCTTACATGGAGTGGGCGTGGCTAAGCTAATCAGCCCACTTGCAGCCGAATAGCATGCAAATGAGGCTGATTAGTGATCCAGGAAGCCAAGAACAGCCCGTGTAAGAGCCGTTTTAGCTGCAGAAATGTACTCAGTTGACAACTGAGCACGCTTCTGCAAACACGCAATGGAGCCATGTCAGCTCCAAATAAAGGGTGCATATGTTATAGGCAGCATGCCAATGGCCAAATATGTGGCCATTGGCAAGGTAACCCCATGCAAATATCTGAAAAATAAATTTTTTTTTTTCGGCAATTGCTGATGTGTAAACCCAGCGCAGCCCCAAAGCAAAGCTGCGCTGCATAAAACATAAAACGAAGGTTTTAAACCTACAAATGTAGGTTTTATGCAATACATGGAATGTCAATGGAGGGACCAGCAGAGGAAAACCAACATGGCCACTGTGTAGTGGTTGCTAAGGGGGGAAGCTGAGTCTAAGAGATGTAACTAAGCATTAGTAGGCAATCTGATGCAAATGAGTGTAAGGATACTGAATTCCACTGTCACATAGCAAATGAGCACATTCTGAGTAGTGTAAGAGTTACATATGGGGAGGAACAGAGTAGGAGATAGGTGACATCACAGGGGAATGGTAGAAAGGGATGGAGTTCATTGGAGGTAGAGTTACATGACAGATGTCAGACAGATATCAAGGAAAGAGGTGTGCCACTAAGTAAACATGAGAAAGTCAAGAAATGGAAGGTGTACACTGTTGCCTACACCAAAGTTTCTTGCTGGACGGTATGCGCACGTAATGCGCCACGAAGCACGAAGTAAGGCAGTGTGCGGCAAGGCAGTGTGCGCACGTGTAAGGCAGACTGAGCATGTGGGAGCATGTTGGGAGATGTTTAACACCGTTTGTGCGGGAGTGCACGCGTTTTAATCCGAATAAGCAGATCCAAAATTGTGTAAGTATGTGTGCGCGGCCAAGCCACTGTGAGCGTGTTTCTGCTGGTTTGCACAGCTCCACCCTGAGGAAACAGAAAGGAAAAAGGAAGCAACAGATGTACTAGGAAGTTAGCAGGGAATACTGCTGGAGCTAGCAGGTGAAAACAATTAGATGCAGGCAATTACACAGGCAGAATACTAGGCCAGCCCAGCACTTAAAACTCTGCAAACAGCAGTGCAGAATGTTTCTCTCAAGAGACACTGCAAGACAGGAGTTAAGTTATCAGAAGTGAAAACTGAAAAGCTGAACTCAGAGCAGAAATGTTAGGGGCTGCCATAGCTGTCATAATGAGACATAGGCGACTTGCTGAGGGTGGTGACAATGCAGATGGTGCCAGACAACCCGCAGTGAGGAGACGGAGAAGAGTGTACAGGCCCAGGGTCACCTACCACGGGTTACATGAGCTGGAGATAGTAGAGCGCTATAGAGTGGACAGAGACCTCCTGCAGCAAATAGTGGAGCTGTGCAGGCCACGCCACACACAGAACTAACAGAGGGAACCCATCCCAGTGGAAACCAAGGTATGTGTTGGCCTAAGAATACTAGCAACAGGTACCTTCCAGAGACCAACTGGCGATATGATGGGGATATCACAGGCATCAGCTTCCAGGGTACTGCACCAGTTCCTGGATGCCATGTCAGCACATGTCGGTGATCATGTATACTTCCCCAATGCCCTGAGGTATTGGCCAGCAACATCGCCTCTTCCAGCAAATAGCGGAATACCCTGAGGTAGTGGGTGCAATAGACTGCACACATACGCATCAAAGCACCTGCCGGCAGCGGGGTAGGGCATACATCAACCGCAAGGGCTTTCCCTCCATCAACTGCCAGGTTGTGTGATGCCCAGGGCATAATAATGAATGTGTGCTGGCTGTCCTGGGAGCTACCACGATTCCCACATCTGGCATTTGACGCAGCTGTACCAGACATTTGCCAATGGGGACATCCCGCACGGACACCTAGTGGGGATGCAGGATATGCACTGGAGCCGTGGCTGATGACACCCATCAGAAACGCACACACACCTGAACAGGAACGCCATAATGAGGCACACGCACAAACACGTAATGTAATAGAACGTGTTTGGGCTGCTCAAGTCATGGTTCCGGTGTCTGGACACATCTGGTGGAGTCTTGCAGTACACACCAACTACATGTACCCAAATTGTCATGGTATGTGCTATGCTACATAATATGATCTTGCGAAAACAGCTGCAGCAGGACCAGCAAAGGGCTGGGCCAAACAGCCCCCCACCATCGCCAAGGCCACCACAGGCACAGCGTGACTCGGAGGAGGAACAACCTGAGCCTGCCCCAGTAGGCAGAAGGAGGCGTGCCCACTATGCCCTGGCCTTGGCAAAGAGGCAACGCATAGCACATACATTGGCTCAGTAGGAACCTTGGGAATGAGACCCCTCTCTGACTCACTCATATAGTAACAGGGATGCCTAACGTGACACAACCTGCTCACAAACATGTACAGGCAAGTGTAATATGTGCATCCGACAGAGGCAGCCCTCCAGCACCACCTGAGGCATGAATGCTATGTGTTAAGTAATGTAACACCAAGTACCATATACACACCTGAGGACCGACTAACATCCTACCCTCAACAAGCAGCATGCCACAACATGACAATGAGATGATGAAGTGCAACAATTGCTGAAGTAATGCAGTTAGGCAAAGGGGACCCAATGTGTGCCAGTCTGGGATGACATGCTGAGTATGACATGATGCACCACCTGCTAGGACTGGCGTGCACCTATCAGTGCAGGCCATATGGATACTGGCAAAGGCTGTTGTCACGCACAGTGTGCCCTGAATAGGTAAGGCTCAAAACACAAACCTATCTCCATAGGTACCAGAAGGGATAAGAATAAGATAAGGGATAAGTTCAAACAGCAAGATGCATGCAGTCTAAGCCCACCCAGTATGGAGAATGTTGATAACTGTGCTGTAACAGAAATCTGAGGCAAGGCGGGCAACAGCACCCTAACACTAACAGGTTACACCTCATACTGTGCTGTACATCCTCAAAACTTGGAACAAGCGACAAAAAGGAGGGTGACTAGCAAGACTTGTCAAGGATAACCACACCCCCATGTTGGTACCACCACAAAAGCAGCATGGACTAGCCATGCTCAAGTAGCAGTGGCTAAAACCGCCCCCCAGTTTATAGCCTGCTACCGACCACTGGCCCAACAGCCGGAACTGCATCCGCCCATGCTGGAATACATGAATATATCAAGTCCTCCAAACCACATTATATTACGACTGCAAATACCCAGACACATAGACTGGGAGCATTATACCAGCTGCAACAGTGTAGGACAAAAGTTCATCGAATCCACAAACCAAAAGGCCCAGGAACAACGTACCACCCCCACAAGAGGGCAAGCATACTGGATGTGATAATCAGCAACATGGGTACGGGATGTCAAGATGAGAAGTGTATTGCTCACTTGTAAAACCAGACCATATAGTAATCACACTTGATATACAAATCCTGACCACAGTCCCTGGCCGGAAAACCACAGTGGAAAACATGTGCTAAGCAATATTTGCACACCTCCAAACTGATGTGGAATCCATTAAAGGTCCTGCAGGTGCAAAATATGGGCCACACCTCAGAACCTGTAATACAGCCATTCCATGAACACTGCCAGGAATGCTTGGATTATGCAGTCCCAAATTAACACAAGACACAGTGCCTAAATCTGGCATGGTGGACACCAGCCATAACCAAAACATGCAAGAGAATGAGGAAGCTACTACATGATAGAGCAAACATGAACAAAGAAGTAATTACTGATCAGTAGTATGGCAATATAATCTGTCCACACATGCAATCCACTAAGGCCAGCCACAACAAGTGGAATCTGTGAATCCTGAGGCAATGTTACACCTGCCCCAAGTACACAGACAACCCCCAACTCCACCCAAGAAATACAAATATATGTGAGAGATGCAACCATCCATCCAAACCGGAGGCAGAGCTCCCCTAACTCAGTACACCCAAAACAAGTCAGTAGGAGAAGGTAACCACACACACCACAAACACATACCCACATAGACCTATCACAACTGCAAACCAAACACATAAACACAGAAATACATTCCTGGAGGCAGAAATCACAAACACAGCACACCAACAGAGGCCACTAAAGCAGACACCCAATGAAACAGCCTCCAAACATAGCACATGCAACACATAGCACACAAAGCTGGTGTGCCAAACAGTCACAGGCCAGAAGGAGAAACAACATGCCCGATACAGTTGTAATAGGTGACTCCATAGTCAGACACACTGCTGTCCCAAGACACCAGACTGAACAAGGGAAAGGGTACAGTAAGCTGCCTGTAGGCTGCCACAATATGCCACATAACAGAAATATGTAGGTCACTCCAAAGCAAATAGAAATATGATGCAGTCATAGTCCATGCTGGTGTGAATGACCTGAGATGTACTGCCCTAGACTACATGTAAAGAGACACAGATGAGCTATCCAATTATGTAGTCCAGGCCGGTATGACACTCACCATTCGCAGTAACCTACCCTTACCAAGAATAATGCCACAGTACAAACACGGAATGATCAGTCATAGCAACTAGCACACTTACTGGTGTCATTCCAAGGGGATCTAATGTCTGTCTGCTTGGGATGTCATGCTTGACAAGCCATGCAGTTGCCCTTGGGATGGCCTGCACCTGTTACCCCTGGGCATCTGAATATTGGATAAGGCCTTTGCCACCTCCATACAGCCTTCTGTAGGCAAGGCTGAAAAGACTGACCCACCACCCGAGAAAACATAAGTGGGAAGAAACATAAGGGAAATGCTGACCAATGCCAGATGTGTACACCCCAATATGCATGCTCCCGAGGCCATCCCCAGAATAGAGAACATCGATGTCTGTGCAGTGACAGAAACCTGCTGCAAGGCTCCTGACAGCACACCAGCACTACCAGGTTATACCACGCACCATGTGTCATGGCCCCAAAACCTGGAACACTACATAAAAGGAGGTGAGTATCCATAGCAGCTACAGACACCCATACGTCCAGGTAACTGACAATGCACAAGGCAGTGGAGTTCACCCATTTGCAACTAACTGTAGGCAAGATTGCTCAGCAGTCTGTAGCATGCTACAGACCCGCACTCTCACACACAATAACCCCCCAACCGTCCTGAAGACACTGGACAGTATGAATGTCCCACCAAATACCAAACAAGGTACCACGAATACCACATAGGTGGTAAACCATTATGTATGGAAGGAGTAACCAGGGACCTAGGGACACAAGTGAAGAGTAACCTGTTATATGACACCCACATTGCCAATGTGAAGCTAGAAGACTGTCTACATGTGACACCGTATCAGGAAAGGAGTCACATCTACGGCAACAGAGGTCACTGTGCCCCTATACTTTACCCCAATCACACCCATAATCCAGTACAATGCCTCATATGGGATCTACCTTACCTGACACCTGCAGCAGTTAGAAAGACCTCAAAGGTACCTCACCAAGAGGATAAAGTGTCACACATATATGTCATATGCTGCCTGGCTGTAGACACCCCAGCTGACTCCAGTCAAAGTCTGCCCACACAGAGGCATTGCATGCCTGTTGTAGGAGGCCATGCCCAACAAAGGAGTAATGGACATGCTCCACCCCAGACAACACATATCCATTGGAGCTGCGAGAGTGAGAGATGTCAACCTCAACAAATAATGAAATAGGATGTGCCGGTGGGACAGATACATAATCCAGAGGCTCCCCACACCCTGGACCAGAATCCCACTCCATGTTAGGCAGAGCCCCTCACTGACACTGTTCAACAGGAATCTTGCCAAGTGGATGGATGATTGTAGAGTTACAGTGGGGTCTTCACTGTGTCATGTCCAGACAGAGGCACAGCAAAGCAAATCATAAATGGCCATAATATCCACATAGCAAGGGGTCTCAAAAGCCACACACACTCTGGCTAGGCTAACAAATGCCCAGGGTGGATAGCCTAGTATGAACCTATGAACCTATGTAGATACAAATTGTACAGGACACGAAGGATAATCCCAAGGCTTACACAACTGATGGTAGGAGCCATGTTGGGAATTCACAGATATGCCCTGAATCACACAAATACCACAAACACACACACATATTGCCAACATACATCCTGACAGGTGCAGTGCAACCCTCCCACCCCACAAATGCAGAATATCTATCCCAGCAGACTGCTAGCCCCTGACATTGCAGATGCTGAGGTAACAGACAACATCTCCAAAGCAAAACACACAGCAGCAATGGTATGAGATGGTGTCCTGGGCTTAGTGCAACATGGAGTCTAAGATGAATGGAATGCCAAACCACACTACTGCTCAATGTCAGCCGTACCACAGAATATGTACCCAAAGAGCAGTGTGTACAACAACAGTGGTCCTTCTCAACAAAGGTGTTGCCTGAATGGATACTGAACAGTACTACCCCAGAATCCTGAGAAGCCCAGATTGCACAGCTATGGAAAGGATCAGCATGTACCACAGACATAAGGATGTTGGGGACCTACTGACACCGGACCCAACCCAGTGTGGCTTCTCAAGTGCAGATCCTGCCCCTAACCATGTTTGACTCAATTGAAGCAGTCATTAAGGTCATTGATGAGGGCAATGTGCTCCACACATTGTATCTGGACCTTGCAAAGGCTTCTATACAATACCCTACATGTTCAGTATAGATAGGCTCACCAGCGTAAATATAAACCCACATGTCAGTAGAGGGGTTGCAAACCAGACCAAGGACAGAACAGACATGGTCAGACATGCTTCAGCCATGTCAGACTACAAACCAGATATAACTGGCATCCCACAAGGCTTTGTCCTGGTATCTCCCTCGTCTGGTATATATGTCCCATAGGTACAGGCAAACATGGAAGGACTGTGTCCTAACATGTTTGCAGAGGACTACAAACTGCTCACCACATATGATCCACCAGCTGACACATGCATCCCACAAAAGGGCACATAGAAACAGACAACTGGTGCCATAGCTATGTCAGCAAGCTAAGTGCAGAAACGTATAGTCAACCCCCGTGGATATACAGTAAGTGCCCACCAATCACCACATAGGTGTTAACCCATTATGTAGTTAACATGTAATGAGAGACCTGGGGACACAGGGTGATAGATATCCTGCATTGGACAAACATGTGCTGTAGTGTTTACATAAACATACCATATACCCACCTAATCATGAAGGCTGTCAGATCTACATAAGGGAGGTCATTGTGGCTCTGCAGTCATCCTGCATCAGTGGTACAATCGACTACAATAGCCCCTGTGGGATGTACCTCAGCAGACACCTCCATCAACTGTAAAGTCCCCAACAGTACCTCATCAGGAGTATCAAACAGCCTACACAGATGCCATGTGTTGCCTGTGTTGCTGGCATCAATAAACATGCTGCACATAGTACAATCTGAATGGCAGTGAGCTATGCACATGACAGACCTGAACCCCAGCACTGACTTACATAGGACAAGCTGTACTGTGTGATCCATAACACAGAAGCCACTCCCACCCATGAGTGAACCCTCAGCACAGGCTACCCATAGAGTCACTTATCAATCTTCCTCAATAGGAACTCCTGATGGGTGGACGGAGATGGTAGGTTTATCCTGGGTATCACTGTCATGTCATCACAGGTAGACAGAGGCACAATAGATACTAACCATGACATATGTCATGGCAAACCTCTTACAATGTGTGTGTTGAATCACAAACACACTCTCCAACATGCATTAGACATGGACTAGGGCACATCGCTAGTGTTTGCAATTGTACACCTATGTTGTGGAATACACTAACGATGTTGGACAAGCCTGGTGTAAATAGTTCATATCTGAACAGAATGCAACATGGTCAGATACATGCAACTGGCCCCAACCAGGCTGTTGTGCCCACTATCGAAATGTAAAGCAGTGATAGCAGTAAAGCCCAGGTTACTGTCCACCACAGTCAAAGTACTACCAGTACACTATACAGTACTACAGTGTAGGTCAGTGTGAAAGGATGTTGACAACTGTATGCAAAGTATCCCATGCAAACACTGCAGGCACAGTATAATCCTGTTGTGTTCACACACAAAGCAGTTGTACAGTAACTACACAACATGACACACAACCCACAACCATAAACGGGTGATAGTTTGTGAAGTTCACACATCCACAAATGTGGTGGGCTGCAGAGTCCAACATATGGAATGCTCACACTGGGCATGCTCACACACTTTGACAACATGCCATGGGAAGGCTGAACTGGGCATGCTCACACACACAGTCCAAATCTTGGTTTAGCAGTTGGACACACATATCTGGTATTGTTATGTGTTATGCCAGGAAACAACCACATTACAGCAGTCTGCCCAGTGCACACAGTTAAATGACTACAGAGACATATGTGATATAGTGGATCCCTCCCATATGCAAACAGTTTCCACAGATGCAGAGGTTGTTCATACCAACAGGGAATGCTATGGCAATAAAGATATGCAAACAGTCTATCAGCAACAAATAATGTGCATTTGACAATTAAACATAATGGTGAGGTCAACACTAGGCTGTTTGCCCTAGGGAATGACAGCTTAGCTATAGTGTGCTTGGTGTCTGCCTCCCTCACAGGATGCACATTCTTTCCAAACACAGATGATGTCAGCACCCTATAAGTACAACAGGAGAAATAAAACTTCCAGTAATCCGAATAGCGCTCTGCCACGCGTCCGTCTCCAAGTGTCATTACATAGTTAGTTAGGGTTAGTGGCTCAAGTGCTCAGTGTGTGTGTGTGTGTGTGTGTGTGTGTGAGTGTGAGTGTGTGTGTAAGTCTGTGTGAGGGAAATGTCCCTTTGGCAAATAGGAAAAGACACTACAGGATGCACATTCTTTCTAAACACCGATGATGTCAGCACCCTATAAGTACATCAGGAGAGAAAAGTAACCTCCCAGTAATCCAAATAGCGCTTTGCTAATCGCGCCTGTTTCAAGTGTCATAACATAGTTAGGTAGGGTTTGAATCCTATAAATGGCAAGTGTGTGTGTGTTTGTCTGAGGGGTTAGTGTGAGGGAAATGTCCCTTTGGCAACTAGGTGAACAGACTACAGGATGCCCATCCCTTTCTAAACACCGATGATGTCAGCACCCTTGCAAGTACAGCAGGAGAAAGGAAACCTCCCCAGTAATGTGAATAGCGCCAGCTGCACGCGTCTGTCTCAAGTGTCATAACATAGTTAGGTAGGGTTTGAATCCTGTGAATAGCAAGTGTGTGTGCTCGTCTGAGGGGTTAGTGTGTGAGGAAATGTCCTTGGCAACTAGGTGAACAGACTACAGGATGCTCATCCCTTTCTAAACAATCGATGATGTCAGCACCCTACAGTACAGCAGGAGAAAGGAAACCTCCCAGTAATGCGAATAGCGCGCTCCGCTAATGCGTCTGTCTCAGCGGTCAGAACATAATTAGGTAGGGGTTCGTATCCTGTGAATGGCAAGTGTGTGTTTGTCTGAGGGGGGTTAGTGTGTGAGGGAAATGTCCCTTTTGGCAACTAGGTGAACAGACTACAGATGCCCATCCCCTTTTCTAAACACCGATGATGTCAAGCACCCCATAAGTAAAGCAGCAGGAAAAGGAAACCTCCCAGTACGCGCGCAATAAGCGCTCTGCTAATGCGTCTCGCAGTGTCATAACATAGTTAGGTAGGGGTTTGAATCCTATAAATGGCAAGTGTGTGTGTGTGTTTGTCTGAGGGGGGTTAGTGTGTGTGAAGGAAGTGTCCCTTTTGGCAAATAGGATAAGACACTACAGGATGCCCATTCCCTTTCTACAACTTCCGATGATGTCAGCAACACCTATAAGTAAAGCAGGAGAAAGGAGCTCCATTAATCTGAATAGCACACTTCATAATTTCAAGTAGTCCGTCTCAGAGTATCATAACATGCCCAGTTAGGTGGGGGTTTGAATCCTGTGAATGGCAAGTGTGTGTTTGTGTCTGAGGGGTTGTTAGTGTGTGAGGGAAATGTCCTTTTTGGCAACTAGGTGGGAACAGACTACGCGGATGCCCATCCCTTTTCTAAACACCCGATGATGTTTCAGCACTTTCTAAGGCGCCAGCAGGAGAGAAGGAAACCTACCAGCGAGTAATGCGAATAAGCGCTACCGCACCCGTCTCAAGTGTCATAACATAGTTAGGTAGGGGGTTTGAATCTTGTGAATGGCAAGTGTAATGTGGTTTTTCTGAGGGGTTAGTGAAATGTCGCTTTTGGCAAATAGGATAAGACTTCACTACAGGATGCACATTCCTTTCTAAACTTCAGTGATTGTCAGCACTATAAGTAAAGCAGGAGAAAGAAACCTCCATTAATCTGAATAGCACACTCTGCTAATCGTCATTCAAATCTCCAAGTGTCATAACTTACTTAGTTGGGTGGGGGTTTTGAATCCTATGAATGGCAAGTGTGTGTGTGTTTTGTCTGAGAGGGGTTAGTGTGTGTGGGGAAATGTCCCTTTGGCAAATAGGACAAAGACACTACAGGGATGCCAATTACTTTTCTAAACACTGATGATCACCAGCACTCTATAAGTATAACGGGAAGAAGGCTGAGTAATGCAAATAGCATGCTCTGCTCATCATAGCCCGTCTCCGTGTCGCAATGGTCGGAGATAGGGGTTTGAATCTACAATTGGCAGAGTGTGTGTTTTGGCTGGGGGTTCCAGTTGTGAGGACAAAGTCGCACATGGCAGCTTCGTGAACAGACTACAGGATGCACATTCCCACTTCTACACTGTTCCATGAGCCCTTAAACCACGGCTCTGGCTACAAGTTGTCTGTTGCTGTGATGCCGCACAGGAAGATGCTTGTAATCCAGCTGGGGGCCGATTGCATAGTGTCCAGTTTTTGCGTCGTCTGCACATGTTGGTATACAGTTCCTCCGTGTTGGCCTGTCACCTTGTCGTATGTATGCCAGTGAGAGAGGTGCAGGATGTTCTCTGGGACTCCAGGACTGTCTATAACTATTATGGGGTCCTGGCATGGCTCTACTTAATTATAACCGTATGGGTTCCTGTTCTTGAGCCACTGTGCAATCCCATCCAGTGACAGCAGGGGCTTATATTTAAGCTGGTGAGCTTCCTAGAATTACCCAAGTAGGTGGCATTTGTTGGTGAGCGTTTACTGCAAGGTCCGGTATTCATGTAGACACACCTTCCCTCGGCAATCCTTTGGGGTCAAAAAAACAACCAACCGGATCTGGTTGCTTCAGTCCCTGCCAGGTTTTTGCAAGATTGAGTTTCCCCTGCCCGGTGTTTTGGGGGCATCATTGGGGTTTGCCGGGAGCAGCCTTGGGTTTTTTACCCTTGGATACCCATGGGTGGGTTTTTCATTTTCCCCCCAACATAGGCATATGGGGGGCGGCCTTTGCCCTACTAAGCCGGGGGACATGCAGGCGTCCCCCGCAAAAAGGGATTAACAAATAAGGGGGGGTTTTTAAGTTGAACATTATGATCTGTGGACAAGCCAAAATCATTGCAGTGTACGGAAATTCAGGCAGGAAACAGTGAAAAAAGTAAGGGGGGAGGCTCATTTGGGATGAAACAGGGTCCCAGGCTTTAACATGCAGCAGGTGTGCAGATTCCGGGGAATTGCAAAAAACCCTCATGCAAACAAAATGTAACAGGGGTATGTAGATTTTACAAAAAAAGCTGTCCTTCCATATAACAGAAAATTTAGGGTTCCATGTCATAAATAAGGAGATGGGTGGGTCCAGTTCTGACAAAGTTCGGACAGTTTTTGGGTGTCTAACTGGATGAAAATGTGCCCCTCCTGCAGTTCCTGTCTAACAGTGAGTTTCTCATTTTTAACTTATAGGTGTTGCCCTCCTGCCAACATTCCCTCATTTGGGGATCTCCCCCCTGTGCATTTTATGTGGTTTGGGGGGCACATTAAAGGGGTTTCCAGTGCTATGTCCTGGTGTTGACCCGGGACTGAAAAATCAACATCCTCAAACATCTGATTCAATTATTGGGGGGGAAAATGCCCTTCAATTTTTTGTCCCCATTGTTAACTACATTCATTCCTATCCCCTGTACCAATTTTTCCCTTTTACATATTAAAGTAGCCCCAGTGAGTGCAATGGTATTAATGGGGTACCAAAAGGTGCAATCCCATTGATGGATGCAATCCCCCTTAACCCAATACTGTTAAAAAAGAAAAACTAAAATCAGGTCACCCGTGCTCGCAAAAGTTAAACCACCTGCCCGGTTCGATTTCGGACACGTTTTTTCATAGACAGGGGGTAATTGGATCCTGGGCGCCCCCAACCACGCGTTGTTTTGGTTTGGGGAGGGACAGAAATGGGGGAATGTTTTGGGGTGTGGCAGCGGGCCCTGGTGTTGCTTTTCTGTGTGTTGGGCACCGTTCCCCTCAGGCCCATAACTGGTGTTTGTGGACGCCCAAATGTCCTGCCGGGCTGTCTGCTCGGAACACGGATGGCCGCGGGTGTACGGACCGTATCCGGGCCAACCCCGCTGGGGCGTCTCAGAAGCGGTGTTCTTCTGGAAAAGTCCCCGCGGGGGTCCGACCCCTGCCGGGTTTGGGGGGGGTGTACACACAGCCCCCATTTCGGGGGGCTCGGACCGGGGGGGGGCCCCGTTGTCGGATGCCAGCTGCTGTGGGGGCCACCCACCCCAAGCCCCATCAGGTCATGGAATGTGTTGGGAAAGCTTTTTGCCCCGGTTTGGGGCCTGTCCGGTGGCACCCAATGTCACCCTTTCAGTACGGCGACAGTTCCCCCTCCCCCCGACCCGCGGGACCCCAGGACGGCCCATACAGCCCCCAAAAATGTGATTTTAAACCCGGGGGACCCTGACAGGGGAGTACCCTGGATGCCCCAGAAACCCGGACATTTTCTTTTTACCATCCTGGGGCCCTGCCCATGGCTGCGGGGGGAACATGACAAAACCCCATTCCCCCGGCAATGCCCATTATGCTGCCATCACCAGGGGGATGGTGCAAGGGATTGGGAATAAATGTGCCATTTAGGGGGGGGACATTATGTCAATTGGGGAAATCACCCGGCAACCTTCCTGTCCAACACCAAGTACATTTTCATACCACCACCCATCAGGTTTTATACACCCAAACAGAACGAATGTGGGAGGAAAAAGGCCAGACAAAGAACTTCCAAAGCCCCTGCCATGACCAAAGAACAGCAAAGCACAGCACAGGTGCCAAAAAAATCACATGCACATACATGACACTCAACTCACATGCAATTCACCCCACACACCTACAGGCATACCTGCCCTGCCGGTGCCCCGCCCATCAAATGCAAGGTGCCCTGGGTTTTTCCGGTGCCCCCACACCCCCCCCGCCAAGAAGGGGACCACCACTGTGCCGGTGCCTGAACAACCTGACGGTGCAAATCACTGCAAACAACCTGCCAATGTCCATACCGCAAGTTTCCACAAGTCAGCTCTTGCGGATCCCCGCCGAAATAATGCATAAAAAGGGACCAAGTGACCAAAAATTTCTTTTAAAAATTCAGGTTGAAAAACCTAAAAATACTGATTGCATTATCCCGAGGGTTGCCTAAAAACTTTCATGGGACAACTTCCATTTTTACTGGGTTTTCATCATGTAAAAAGTGTTTCCAGGTCAGTGCTAAATTTGGGGGAAAACCTTGCACAAAATACTAACAGCACAAACCAAGGAACACCTCCACTGTTTACCAGGTACCAAAAAACAAAATCATACTATTATGCCCTTTGCTGTTTCCCCTCCACAAAATGCTTGTGTTTTTTCACTACCCCTAACCCGGATAGTTTCCTTGGGATGGGGGTGAGCCCCCCCATGTGGCCCTGTTTCCGTGGAATTGATCAGCACCATTTGTTAAAACGCATGTGGGCCCCCAATGTTATTTTGCCAGCATTTCCCGAGGCAAGGGCTTGCCACAGTGACCCTTCCTCTATTTTCCCGGGGGAAAAAGAGCATACCGACCAGGGGGTTTCTCCCCATTAGCAAGGGGGGGTTCCGGGGGGCCCCAAAAAAATCCTGGACACAAAATTTGCAAATTTGGAAAATCTCAATGTACCGCTTTTAAAAACATATTCCATATGTACTCCTGTCTAGGTGGTCCAGTGAGGCCCGGACAGGACCAGAATGGAACGATGGAACCCCATGCATCTACCAAAAACCCGAGCAAACACGATTTAGGGAACACCCCCTACTCGGGGGGGTTTTTACTGGGACTGTTGGGCCACATTCCACCCTTTGGGACCCACATACCCAATACATACCCATCCCCCAACAAATCTTGGATAACATTCGTACCTTTTTCCTTTTTAACAGTGTATGGTACCTTTCAGCCCCCGGGCCATGGATAAACCCACTGCTACCCCCCACAAGTTTTACAGACTCTGAATCTGGTCTAACCCTTTGGTTCCCAAAAGGGGGTCCTTCTGGTGGACCCCCCAAGGATTTATTCAGGAGGAAGCACGCAAAACAAAAATTTATGGGAGGCATGTTTGGACACTGTAAGGTTATTTTTCCCTTAAAAATCTGGGAAGGGGAAATCAAGGGAATAAGTACCGGGGTTTTCAGTTATGTTGCAATGGTAGGGTTTTTTTTGTACAAAACTTTTCCTACCCAAAAGTATTGAAACCCTTTGGCAACATTGTGAGGGTCCCCCCCTTCATAGTTACCCAGCTGCGAACCTCCTGTCATCCCGATGTCCAGGGGAACATGGCACAAATACACAAATGGTGGGACCTGATGGTTCCCCCGGCACACATAAAACTGGGAGTAAAAATTGAAATGTATGAAAACCAGTGACACGGTTTACCTGCCTGGGCACAGCACTGGGTTCCCCTCCCTGAAAGGCCCCCAAATCCAATAAAAACAACCTCTTCTTCAAAAAATATATAAATATTATTTTAAAATTTTTTTATAATTTAAATTTTATGGGCCCGTCTTCACACATTAAAGGGGGGGCTATATGGGTATTTTTTGCCCCAGAGGGGTTGGTGACAGTTTGGGGAGCTTGTTCTTAACACTTTTTTATTGCAGGGTTGTCTTATTGTTAAACTTTACCCCCAATGTGCATCATTGATGGGGACAAACCCCAAAATTGGGTTTGGATTTATTTCTATGGGTTTTTACATTTTGGGGCCCCCTATTAAATTATTAATTATTTAATATTTATTTTTTTATATTCATTTTAAATTTTTTGATCATTTCCATGTTGACAGTCACTTTTTCTCCATACTGTACTTAAAGTATCCCTACCTGGACCTTTTTGGGGGGGGACACCACCTACATTTAACTGAAAACCCTGTCTCACATAATGTCAGGTTTCCCGGGGTAGTTGCCCCGTATTCGGGGGCCCTTTTACACATTTTTACCCTGTTTACCCCTGACACATATGGGGGGCCCCAAAACTTTGGGGGTTTTCTTTTACTGGTGTGGTGTCTCCGTTTTCCCTTTTTCCTCCATCCTTTTTCACCAGGACCCGTTGCAAAATTGTCCTGTGCCTATCAGTTTTTCTCTCTTCTCTCTTTTTTTTTTTTTAATTTTTTAAAATTTTAATAAAATTTTTATTGTATAAAAAATTTTTAATTTTTTAAAATGCTGTATCTTCACAAAATTTTAGCAAATTTTTTAAGGGGGCACAAAGGGGGGTATGAAGAGGGGGGGGCACTGTGTTCAGGCATCATAAAGTTATGAGTAGCGTAGCTTCATGTTAAGAACAAAACTTATCTGTATTTTCTTAATGAAGTTTGTACTTTCTATTCATTGTTATTATTCCTCATTTTTCTCAGTTTTACTAAAAATTTTTTTAATAAATTTTAAATTTTATATTTAATTTTTTTTTTTTTTTTTTTCATTGTTGCATCTAAATTTATAGTTGCTAATCAAAATATTTGTCTACCTACTGTATCCCAAATCATTCTAAAAATCAAACTTGAAATCTTTTTATACCCTAAATAAACAACATTGTTGGCCATGTGCCCCACAAATTTTTAAGTTTGATAGTTTCTGAGCCCCGCCCTTTCCCCTTTTATTTATGGCAGAAAAGAAAATATGGGGGTTCACATATGTGACCCATGTATTTTTACATTACCTTGTTTTCACACTTTCTGCTGCCTTTTGGGTTTTTTCCGGCCCCCATTCCCCTTGCAGTTTAACTTTCTGCAATTTTTTTGTCTTTAATGGTTTTTTGGGCCCCCCTTTCCCCTTTTCCCTTTTTTCTAGCCTTTTATAATAAATATTGGGTTTGGGCGGGTACAGATATTTGAGGTTCCATTGCCCATTTGGCCTCTGCACCTTTTGCCACATTTGCTAATTCAGAATTGTGACATTCAGTTTCACTGGATTTCAAAAATCAAAAATTAGAACGTCCCCTTTTTGAAGGGGGGGGTGTGTTATTTGGAAAAGTTCTTTGGGGTTGGTTGGGCCTTTATTTCCGGTGTTGGGTTTGGTTAAATTTTTATTTTCCCCGTTTCCTGTATAATGTGTTGTCCTGCAAAACCCCCATACTTTTTTTGTTTTTGGTTTTTGTTCTTTCCCACTTTGTTCACTTTGTGGTTCAAAGTTGCCCCTTTGTACTACTTTATCCCTTTTTCTTCTTTTTTCTGTTATTTTATTTTCCATGTCTTAATTGGGAAAGCTTGTATATCGCTAGGGGGTTTCAAGCTGGGTCGGCCAGGGGGGGTTAATTTTGGGGTTTTAGTAGCTGTAACAGGCCCCCCCAATTAGGTTACGTTAGGCCCTGGTGGCAATTTATGGGGACCCCTTAAAAAAACAGCCAGGGGCTTGGGGGGCATGGGAAGTATTTCCTTTTTGAGAATGGGAAACCAGGTAAGCCAGAGGTTAACCTTTTTTTACGTTTTTAAATTTCCCGGGGTTTTGGGGACCCTTAAAACTTCCTTTCATGCAGGTCTTTTATTAAAAATTTGGGGGTGTTTGACCCTCATTTTAAGAATTTTCAGGGCCCCCCCTTTTCCCCTTTTTTGGCAATTTATAATTTTCGGGCAGTTGGGTGCAGAATATGGGAAAAATTGTTTTTGAGTCCCTTTCCCCAAAGGGGGATGTTTTTTTGAAGGTTTTTTTTTTTAAATTTTTGTAAGTTTGGTTTTGGGGGCCCCCAAAATTTCGGCCGGATGGTTTGTAAATTGGGGGAGGGAGTGTTTTCCGCTTTAGATGGGCTTTAATGTATTACATTATTCCACTGTTCCAAATGCGGCGCTGTTCCCCCTTTTGGAAACCCCCGTTTTTTTTTTTGGCAAAAGTCATGCTTTGGCCCCAACAATTTCCCAATTTTTCCTACAAATGAAATTTTTTTTTGAAATGTTTTTTGGCACTTAGGGGCAGCCTCGTTTTCCCCCGGGCAGGGCCACGGGGTTTTTTTTTTTTCTAGTCAGGTGCAATCAAAATGAAAGGATTTTTCGTTTTAACCGGGTTCCTGGTTTGGGGCTAATGACGGGGTTAGCCCCAAAACCCCCACAAGTTAAACTGCTTACCTTCCACACCCGTATTTTCTTTTAAAGGAAAATAACAGGAAATTGAAAAAGGGGGCCAAAGAGGGTGAAGAGGGAAAAAAGCATTCAGGGGGATGTAGGAAGGCCCCAAACTGCCCATTTTTACCAACAGGGCAATGTTTTAATTTTGGGGGAATTTTAAACCTTCCCCCCTGGAAGGGGTAAAAATAAAATTTTTGGGAAAAGTAATTAATTCCCTTCCCAAAATGTGTCAATAGCTAGTATCAATTTTTTTTACAAATCCCCTTTTTTTTTTCAGGTAGATGGTATGCATAAAAATTAAGCTGGGGAATTTAGGTTAAAAAAAAAAGGGTACGGGGTTATAAGTGGGGGGAACAAAGGGGGGAGGGTTTTGGGTATCCCGACCCCCACCCCAATCAACGGGAACATATCCCCCCCCTGGATTCCCCTTTTCCCCACCCCGGGGGGTTCTGGGGGTTGAGGGGCCAAAAGGGATCCCCTTGCCCCCATGCCTAACTTGGGGTAAAAAAAAACCCCCTCTCCCCCCCCACATCCACGCTTATATGGTGGTCTCCCCCGGCCCAATTGGGGGGGCCCCCCCCACCTTCCAGGTGGCACAGGAGCCACGGAGGGTCGGACTCGGCACTAGTGCCGGGTGCACTTGCCAGCTGAGGTGGGAGAGGTGGGTCCGCTGGAACCCGCCTTCCCTGTCGTTCTATGTTTTGCATTATGTCATGACAGTTTGGGTTAGTGACATTTAATACCATTCACAATTAGTTGTAACAGCATGCATTAGTATTCCATTAACCAAACACCCAGATATTCAGACCATTGAACAGCGTGCATAACACATGCATAATTTGAACAGTAATACACAGTCCAACAACATGCAGGGTTGATTGATGGCAACAGGCCATCAGGTGTGGATGTATGAACAGGGCGGATGCATCAACAGACATGCAAATATATATGACCCAACAGGACAGACGTCCAGGGGTGGTAATTGTGATTGCACATACCATTTTCACGTGGAATGGGTTATAGGTGGTTAGAGGGTGGGGTAAATAGAGTAATATTAACACCTTCGAATACAAATGCATATGCTGTACATTTCTAATAGCTACAGTTATATACACACTATTGTTCTAACTACAGTGTCCTATATGTTAACTACTTAACCTTGCAGATGGAACTGTTACTGCAACATCAATCTACATTTTATTGCTGTTCATACACATTCATATCGGGCTTTGTTCAGATACATCATCCTGTTACCTGTGCTTGATATACTTGTGGACAAGTGTGGATGTTTGGTATATCAGACAATCATCCTATCTGCGTATTTCAGACTGGGAGAAACATATCCAGATGTTGGTGTACACATTCCACATGCATCAACACTTTGAACAGATTGTGCTGTTTGGTTCTGAGTCTCACATGCATTTAATTCTGTCCTAACTGCAGTATGGTTTATTCAGGGGTTATAAGTACTGTATTGCTGTATTCCTGACACTTTCTCACACTCTCTCACTTGCTTTCATGTTACTATTCAGACTGGTACTTCTAGGCTTTATTGACATGTTTTAACAACAATTATTACAGTTCTTTCCAGCAGTCTCACTTCTGTCATGTTTCAGTATTTCCACAGGGATATTTTTCACACATGTGATTTCATCCTCTTCTGCAGCTATACTTTACATGCTGCTGCAGGTTGTGTACTATTTTCCTACAGGCAGGGCAGTTTTACTCGGAAATATATGTTGGACAGTGGCATGTTTAGTTTACTTACAGGCTGGGAACTGTTGTAATCAGGCAATACTTGCATACACTTTCACACTGTTACATGCAGATTTAATTCCTTCCTGGCTACACTGCACTCTTTTGCTGACTGTCATACATTTATATATCTTTACAGTTACTAGAAGTGGATTACTGACCTGCCTGGTGGCGCAACCGCACCAGCCTATCGGCATAGGCTCTGCGGTTCGCAGAACGGACACCTGCAGCTGTAATATAAATGAAGTAATATTGGAATACACATCTCCATAATTACAGGTAGTTTAACTTTCTACATACATAATTAATTGTTACTTACTCAGTGGTGGGGCGTTGGGTGATTGGCAGGCCTCCTGGATCCAAAGGTTCAGTTGGTCCTGCTTGCATCTCTTCAGGTCCGCATGGTGGTGACGGACCTGCTCACCTGTCCTTGGAATTCCTGTGGCACTGGTGAGTTCATGAGCCAACTGGTCCCACACCTCAGCCCTGTACGCTCCCCAGAGGACCTGGCCCTGCATGAGTTGGGCCTCATGGTTGTGGACTAGGAGCCAGGCCATGAACCTGGACTCCTCAACACCCCACCTCTGCGCTCGAAAGCGACTACCCTCACCTACACCTGACATTCTGCCTGCAGGTCTGTTCTACAATCGTTTATGCAGTGTATTCCCGCCTATGGGGCTTATATAGTCCGTTTTTCCCACACATATCTGTGATTGGCCAGTTTGGAATTGTATCAACTTCAGTAAACCTGCATTGTCATGCTGTAGTTTGTATTCATTCCTATATATGAGCTAATATTGCATTTCTAGGTACTGCTGTCATGGCTTAGTGGTTCTGTACCTTGACTATGGTGTATAGTATCCTGGGTTCGAACCTGGCCACTGCTTTTATTTTTCATGACTGTCTAGACATATTGAGGGGTGTGTCTGTGTAAAGGCATTTTGGATACGGCTTGCTCACCGTTGCCTGTCGGTTAGCTCGTTTGCGCGGTGCGCAGCTCCGCGCAAATGGGGTAAGCTGGTTTAAGCCTCATTTGGCTATCGGCACGCATATTCCACTCAGCTCAGTTAGGAGCACATATATTTAGCATGGTAAACCACTGCTCAGCTACGGGCACTCATTTTGCACCAGTTGGACCAATGCTTATCTACGGGCACATACACTCACTCTGTTGTACTGTAGCTCAGCTATGGGCACATCTGGCAGTTTATATTCATTTCTTAGCTCACATTTACTCAATATAAATGGGATATTTCATTGTATTTTACATATATTCTGATTTTATGTGTACACATATGTGTCAGGGACTTGTTTTCTGCTTATTTTGCAAAAAAAAAAAATTTGTGTTGTGGGGGCTCAAACCATGAATGCCTGCTCTGCAGCCGGCATCTCTACCGCTACGCTATTGCTTCCTGGCTTATTTTGCATATTTAGTTCTTATATGCTTTCCCATTGACTGCTAACTGTAGCTGCGCTTACCGGCACGCAGCAAACGGCGCACTCACGGTTAAACATCTTTACAATTTAAAAAAATATGACATGTTCATTTATATTTCTTTTATATATGTTTATGGTCTGTAGGGGCATGTGTTGTGTTGTGTTTATTCACATTTCCATGGACTCTGTTGTGGGTGTCTACTTTGGGCACTTTTAGACTTCTGGGGGCGTGTCCGCTTGCAGGGCTCAGCCTACGGACACGCCACCTACTGTCTTACACGGACCGTGTTAGACTTAGGTGTGATTCAGCATGCTCTCATGAATATGCAGAGCATGCTGACATCACTCCGTTTAACTGCAGCCTCCGTGTAAGAGTTATAACTCGTACACGGAGGCTTCGTGAATCCTGGGGAGTATGTACATTGGAGAAGCTGGTTGATGTTTGCCTTACAGTTACAGATTCAAAGAAAATGGTACAGCAATCAGAAATGTGTTTTAATGACAGACTTCATAGCCTTCAGAAACCTGTTATTCTAGCAAGTTTTTAAAAATATATGATGACTAGTATTTAAAAATCCATCTCTTACTGTGGGTCTGTACCTCTATTATTTATTTATTTATTTATTTATTGTTTTTACTTTGCTTTAATTTTGTTCTAAGAGGTTATGAGATGCTTCTAGCTATGTGATGTGATGGACTATGTTGTTTTCAGGAAAGGTTCAAGCCACGATGTACTTTGGAGAAACTGGGAGATGTTTGCCTTACAGATTGAAAGAAAACAGTACAGCAATCAGAAATGTGTTTTCTTTTTCTTTACTTTTATATAAAATATTCCAAGTTCCTCAATTATATTTCCATAAAGAAAGCATTTAGCAAGCCAGCAGCACTCTGATATCCTGCCTTGTACCTTATACAATATTAATGTTGATTCTTTTTTTATATATAATGTAATGATGGCATGACAAAAAGGTGCCCGGATTACCAATTTTAAATAAGTGAGTGAATGAAAAGGTTAAGTCAATATGCCAATAAATTAGACAAGTTGGAACAAGGTGGCATAAATTAAGGCAGCTGACTAAACTGCAGGATAGAGGTGGTTGATGAAAGATGCAATGTAAGAGATGTCAAGGCACTTGATCATTTAGAAGAATGTAAGTACCTACTCATAGTTTCATAGAAAAAATGTAAGATAATGTGCCTGTATCTCACAACCTTAAAGTGCAATGGTATTCTGGGATAACCTAACCTAGTAAGAACAATATATATGGACTAGCTGCATTTGATATTATGTGTCTTGATATGTATGTATGTGTGTGTGTGTGTGTGTGTGTGTGTGTGTGTGTGTGTGTGTGTGTGTGTGTGTGTGTGTGTGTGTGTGTGTATATGTATATGTATATATATATATATATATATATATATATATATATATATATATAAATACACACACGCACACGCACAATTTACATGCTCTAAATTAGTGGCACATCATTAAAGATTGAAGTTAGAAAATAATGACAGACATATGAGTGTAAGACGTTATACCCTTCAGAAAATTAATGGTAATGCTAAACCTGTTCTATCAACTTTCTAGGTTTGTAAGAGCAATATTTCAGAATTGTCCCTATTTGTACCACTTTTATTATGGCTTTGTCCAGATTTCTTACTCTAAGTGGTATGGTATTTGTGTGTGTGTGTGTGTGTGTGTGTGTGTGTGTGTGTGTGTGTGTGTGTGTGTGTGTGTGAATATATGTATTATATTTCTGTGTGACTGCAATATATAATTACTTGTAAAGTAAGTAGAGTTAATTCCCATTTAGCCAGTCTCTGAAGGTGTATGGAGATAAAACTCTGGCACGAAGGATGACCGTGCTTATCCTGGGGAAAAATTCATGCTGTCATGGGCAGATTTTTATCCAAGCTCTTGTGCAGACCAGTACTTAGAATAATAGCTGAGCTGGGTATGTTGGAGGACTGAAGAGACAGGGTCATTCCAGATCCTGAGGAACTCGGGTCCCCATCAGGCCAGTCCTCATTGCCTAATGAGAATCAGCATGATGACATATGTGACAATGCTGGCTTCTAGCTCCTCTCTGCCTTCTAAACCAAAGGCTCCACTTCCCCTTCCCTTTCCTACCCCCACCTGTGACAGCCTCAGCCATGAGGATACCATCTGGCTACCCATGCTCACTCCACTCCTCTTCTCATTGTCAGGTTGGCCACACTCAGGGTTTTGCACCAGTCATGGAAGTCAGGGGTAGTGGGAGTACCACCTAATAAGCTGATGGTGAGTTGGTGGGGCACATTAGAGGAACAAAAAATACAATTAAGACCCATTTGAAGTATTTACATTTTCATTATATTTTATGTTTTAAAATATGTGCATTACATTTCTGTGAAACTGTAATGCCTAATTACTTGTGTAGTAGCTGGGTTATACATTAATAAGAAAAACGAATGTGCGTAAATAAGTGCTGGATTCAGGTCCCTCAGTGGTAAAATTAATAATGGAACCAAGAACCTACTTCCAAAGTGACAGGGATAATTCCTTTTCTGCTGCCCATATTTCTTTTTTCTCTCTCTCTTTCTGTCATGCATGCACATTTGTACATACGTGTGTGTTTTAAAATATGCATACTAAACTCTTGCTTTGTTGTTAGATGTAAGCTAGCAGCTGTAGAGGACAGCATGCTATGTTAGTAGAATTAGCAAAATGTGTCAGTAAGAAAATGAGAAGGTACTGCTTTCTATAAAGAGCTGGTAATAACTTATTTGGATATAGGTTCATAGGTTCCTAGGTTTATACTAGGCTATCTGCCCTAGGGCATTTATAAGCCTAGCCAGAGTGTGTTTGGCTTTCGCCACCCATTTTAAATTAATTTTGCTATGCCCTTTTTCGAGGTTAGTATACTGTGCCTCTGTCTAACAGTGACACAGAAGTGATACTCGGGGTAAACCTATGATCTCCCATCCACTCATCAAGATTCCTCTTGAAGAGAGTCAATGAGGGATTCTGCCTAACCTGGACTGGGATTTTATTCCAGAGTGAAGGGAGCCTCTGGGTTATGAATCTGTCCCTCCAGCTTGTCCTATTTATTTCAGTGCTGAGGTTCAAGTCTCTTGTGGTATTTACAGTTTTCAAGATCCCAACTCCATTATGACCTACTTAAAATATAAGTTGTCAATCACAGAGCAAAGAAAAAATAAAAGTGCACAGTTGAAGACATTTGATGAAAACTTAAAGAAGCTTAATTTGTACACCCCCAAAACAGTAAAAAGGAGAAGAAAAAAGATACATTTCATTACCTCAGATGTATCTGTAGTCCAAAAATATGAACATTTGTTTACAAAAATATGCAAGAACAAGGGTTATCATTTAAAACTACACATTACATAGTGAGCTTGGGGAGAGTGTAAGAAAAAGTATGTTTTTATTTAAAGAAAAGAAGTATGACACTTTGCAGGCTTTACCCGTAAACTAAACAGAATGCCAATCTATCATGTGTGGTCCATAACCAGTGCAGTAATCCTTTAAGCAATTTATCTTGAGCTTGTTTCTTGTTTGCGGTTCATTTTTTACTTTGATCACATTTTCCCCATGAAACAAGTAGATAGTTGTCAGGCAGCATGTATTTTCTGGATAAGAAACATTTTTACAAGTGGGGGTATCACAGAGATTGCTACTTTCAGCATGTTACTTAGTACTTTTATAAAGCTGAATATAAATTATAATTAGAACTGCAGTGCAAGGAGAAGTGGTTTGAGTTGAGTGGTGCTTGTCTTTTTAAACTTGATTTTGACTGGCATTCCAGTAATGTATTTAAAAAGTAATTTACTTTTTCATGCCTCACAGCCTTTTTGTTTCCATCTAGATATTAAGTAAGCTATCATGTAGCCAATGCATTGAAATATTTTTTTCTTCTACAGTTGATGTCTTGATTGGACTATCATAATGATGGTTTGGCACCCAGGGCAGCATATTTAATTAAAGTCCCAGTTTTTGTGGTTTTGAGCATAGCTCCACCCTTTCTGGTTGGTCACACCCCTTCCCATTGGCCCACACCCATTCCACTGTCTCCTGTAGCCCCCCTTTGATTTGAAGTCCCCAGCCGCCACTGGTATTACCAATGCTATATTCTGGGGGGATGATTTGTCTGTCAATTTTGTTAGCTTTTAATTTAAGCCCATTTCCAATATATCAGACATTTATAAGTGCAGGTTCCTACTGAAGAGATTATGTGTCACAGGAGGCTTTGACAATAATTACTACTTTGCAATTATCCACAAACTTGGTTAGGCATAGATCTTTAGTTTTAGTCTGTAGATCAGAGATGCAACCTTTCCCTCACAGCAAGTTGTGGCAGAGTCTGGGTGAGCTTTTATAGTAAAACATTGGGATGGTTTATTTTACCCTTTAAATAGAAGGTTTAGTTCCCAACTTCATGCTCAGTTCGCAGGTAATTAACCTTAACTGACTTGTTTTAATTTCTGTGTGACTCACAAGAGACACAGCTGTGGTCTCTTTCCTAGTTTAAATATGCAATTAAAAGCAGAAAACAAGTAAAATACAGTGTAAAGAAAATGATCCACAGCATACAAAATAGAAGAAGGCAATAAAGTAACATAAAACACAAGAAAACATAAACAAACTAATCTTTCCCTCACAGCAAGTTGTGGCAGAGTCTGCATGGGCTTTTCTAGCAAAGCTTTGGAATCTTTTATTTTACCCCTTAAATATAAGGTTTAGTTTCTAGCTCCACCCTCAGTTCACAGGCAATTAACTTTAACTGATCTATTCTAATGTCTGTGTCACTCAGGAGAGACACAGTTATGGCCTCTTTCCTAGTTTAAATATGCAGTTAGAAGCAGAATACAAGTAATACACAGTGTAAAGAAAATGAATCACAATATACAAAATAGAAGAAGGCAATAAAGCAACACAGACTACGAGAAAGAAAAAAAACAAATCAACCTTTCCCTCACAGCAAGTTATGCCAGAGTCTGTGGGAGCTTTTCTAGTAAAGCTTTGGAATGTTTTATTTTACCCCTTAAACAGAAGGTTTAGTTCAGGCGTCATTAACCTACAGCATACGTGGCAAGCATGGCAAGTGGAACGATTTTCATGGCACAATGAGTGAATTAAAATACAGTAATTATGATCTCATAAAAAATTGAATTGAGAGAGAGAGAGAGTGAATGCATGAAGAAACTGTGTGAGTGAGCAATCGGAGAGAGTGAGTGAATGAATGTATGAAAGGAGAACCGACTGTGTATGAGAGATCGGACAGAGTGAGTGAATGCATGTATGAAAGTGGAATAGACTGTGTGTGAGCGAACCCACTATATCAAACAGAAGTGGATCTGCTTTGTGATTTTTGATTGGCACATATACCTGTATACAAGCCAATAAAAAACTGGAAAGTGGAGCTACTTTTAATCAATGCAGAGCAGCCCACACTGAATAAAAGTGGCTCTGTGCTAGAAAGACTTGAAATACTTTTTTTTTTGGTTGTGTGGTTGCTGACCCCTAGTTTATTTCCTAGCTCCACCCTCAGTTCACAGATAATTAACCATAACTGACCTGTTCTAATGTCTGTGTGACTCAGGAGAGACACTGATGTGGTCTCTTTCCTTGTTTAAACATGCAAGTAAAAGCAGAATAGAAGTAAAACACAATGTAAAGAAAATGAATCACAATATACAAAATAGAAGAAGGCAATAAAGCAACACAAAATTCAAGAAAGCAAAAACAAACCAACCTTTCCCTCACAGCAATTTGTGGCAGAGTCTGTGTGAGCTTTTCTAGTAAGTGCCCATGCTACTAACTGGAGACAGACAATCTAGGTTGAAGTCAGGGCCTCAGCATTATATGCATAAAGCCTCTTTACACTATATTTTACTCTGCAGTGTAACAGTTAGCAGTTACCTGTGGCTGTTATTGTAGTCAGTGTCAAAAGCCAGGGATGATTAACAAATGCAAAAGCACAGTTTCCTAATGGTCACTAATTTTAAATATTACATTAAGTAATCCTCTCCAGCAGGACTCAATATATAAACACCCACCAATGGACTTTAAAATCATCAAAATAAAAACAATAAAAAACCCAAAATGTGAGTCTGAAGCAGTCTAAATGTGAATAGATGAAAGTGCTCACTTGTGTGTAATAAATTATTGGTTTGAAAGAATGACACATTGCATTTAGGATTCTAGATATTGATAGAGACTGTATAAATTAAAATGCTTTCCCCAAAATTATACTGTGTGTGCAGTAAAAGAAAATATGGATTGCTTTGTAAGAACAGTTAAATTCTTGTAAATGTTCAGCTTAGATATCAATAACATACAGCTGTAGGCTTACTGTAAAAGGCATCATGTTATAGAAAAAAAGGAAGTTGACTTTCTGTGAGCTTTCAGATGCATAAATAAATGAAATAAAATACAGACATTTCAAGTGACACAAAGATGACATGGAGAGACTTTTTGTGAAGTCTTCAGATCAGCAAGGAAGAAAATAATCAAAAAAGGACATAAGAAACTGTCCAGGCTAGAAATTACCCATGGACTTTTTCATGACACAGATAGAAACCAGAAGAACAAGTCACAAGGACATTAAAAATAACATTGGTTGACATTTAAAAGAGTATATAAACTGGACAATATTCTTCACTCTTTAGTGACATTTGTTTTCATCGGTCTTTACTTTGTGTCTAGCCATGTTAGAACAGAATAGAAATAACTCTTACAATATTAACTGTTTTGCAAGAATTTGTACTAATACAAATACATATTAATGGATACAGTAGTACAGTGTCAGCCTAGCTCTCTGCTAATAATATTTTACAGATATATTGCCCAAATATTCTAATAACTTTTCTTATATCATTGCCAGGTTACTCCAACAGTGAGAGAACTGGATCATTAACCTAGTAATTGTATTCTGCAAATCAGACTTTAAAAAGTTTAATGAATGAAGACTGCAAACATTCTTTATTCAAACTAAATGAGGTGTGCCTGATTTAGTCTATCTCTCTCTATATATTTCTCATCCTCTGTCTTTTCCAGCTGCCATGAAGTGCCATCCTGCAATGTAGTAACCTAAACAATCAGAATGTAAAAAAAAAATAGCTGCGCACACCTCAGTTTACAAAGCTGCTACAAAATGATGTCTCATGTATGATATTTTACAGATCTCCTGCATTGCAATCTATATAGAATTCCCAAACACATGCTAATTTTGCATATGAGGCACATTTCCTATGCAACATGCAGCACAAAAGCAAATTGCTTGGCTATACAGGTCAATTTGCAGAATAGTCCATATATGCACTCCAGTGTACAAAATGTATTCTACTGCCTACCAGAAATACAACACAATGATAATAAAGTATTAGACTTTTCATACAAGGGGAGACAACATCCTTGATGGTGTCAAAGTTAAAACTAGGATCACTGCTACACCTTAGGAAGTGCTGTCCACCATTTCTGAGCAGCAGTCATAACATTGTAGTTTGCTGGCAGGGTACTATTTTCACTAATGTATCATATATTCTATTTAACTTACTTCATAACTATTCTGAGTCTATTTACTTTTTTTTTCCACCTGCTGCAAGATGAGTGTTGTCACTAATATCAGATATTTCCTTTACACCATTGCTGTATTGTTGTATTCCTGTTTTCATTTTCCAAGTTGCTTCCCTCCTGTAAAACAACCTCATCTTGTTTTTCTGTTTTTTTTTTTAAACCAGAGTTTATTATGCAACATATTGTTTTATACAAAGCAAAATCTTTCAGTCATCATATATTTTCTTTTCATCACAAAGACCAAAAACTGTCAATCGCCAGTTATTGCATAATTGTTACTTATCCATTTAGTAAAGTTTTCAATAATTATCTCAACTGCAATATTATTTACAACCCCTGCAAAGTGATTAATATACAAATTTTCTTTGTAGCCCTGGTTCCAACAATAGACACCCATACTACAGCCTATCATACTCTATGAGTTTTGTTCTTATCCTAATCATTTGGTATTACTATTATTTTCACTAAAGGTGCTAAACTAAGATCCCAGAAACTAACCCCCTAAATTGCCATGCCTTGATAAGACATCCCTATCACTCTATCTCAGTGATAAAGGAAGAGTGTCTTTCTCCTAGTATATCACAAATACAAATAGCATAGTTCATACTCTTTCTTCTAATATTTTTTTAACATTCCAAAGCTGATAGTATCCTGTTTTATCCCATTGTTAAGGATGAATCCACTTTCATAGATTTCTTTGACAATAGCCACAAGGGTGTTGCAGTAGAGGGCCTGATTCACTCATGCCCACCACACTGCATTCTGACCTTCACATGAATTGTGGCCTGCTTCACCTTTCTCCCTTGCACTCATTCTTTCCTATCTCAGCCTACCCTTCACCCGACTTATCTTTTCTGCCATTCAGTTCATTTCCTTTCTGAAGTCATTGCGTATCCTGCAAAATAACCCCCTACTGCAAATATTATATGTATAAGACCATATCTGATACATGTATCTCACCTGGCTACAACCAGACTACATGGTCTTCTTCCAAACTGGAATGTTGCAACATCATAAAACTCAACATTACAGCATGTACCCCCAGCCTGGTATTACATACCTTTGTGTCTTGCCCATGGTTGTCTGGGCTACGCTGTGTCTCCAGAGCAGCTTGGGCATTACCATTGACCAAATTAATGTAACATAAGGGGAACTGACTTTTTAGCATACATTGTCCTTCCATAGTGTTCAAAATAACCATCACTTTGAAAGCATGTCAACAACTTTGCCTATCCAAATACAGCTCTACATTATGTCAACCAAATTGTTTCACAGTCTGATTCACCACTGGTTGTCAGCTGCTTCCAAGTAATTCCATGTAGAGCCTTCCAATATAGTCACCACACATGGATATCCAGACCCAGTTACTTCCCATAATGCTGCAGTTTAGCCTGTGTTTTTGCATAATATATATCCCAAAAGAATCTCCAATGAACCATACTGGTTTTGGCCTGCAAAAGAAAGACAATATTTACAGCTGAAATGAACCTTTGTCTCCACATCTTTCTGTTTTATTTTTCAATTTATATATTATATACATATATATGTATAGTAGCATCTTATAGTATTAATGATTGTCTTTGGAGTTCATTCCCTAATAGACATGCCAGACAAAATAAATTTGTTATTGACAATTCTTGTTAAATTTAAAATGTATAGAATGTAAATATGAACACTGAACCGCATTGCAATTTGCATCTTATAAACTTAACTGATGTGAAAACAACCATGGGTATTTCACAAAGCCCTCCTGATAGCCTTTAAATTAATTTCATTACAAAACACATTAACCAGTAGATCTTGATATTGCCTCTGCAGCAACATTATGAACTGAATTTTTTAGTTATGAAATATCAAGCAAGATAAAAAGTGGGGAAATTAAACAAAAGGGTGGAGATGAAGCTATTAAGAGCTCCCCAGGTTCTGCTGGGGTAACAGGAGGGATTGTTCACTGCCTGCCAAAGTGAGTGTTATTGTGTGAGAAACAACTTTTAGGGATAAGCTCAAGATCTGAAAGCCTGTCATGTTTGAGGCTCTCAATATGATGATTGTATCTGAAATCCATTCCCAATTAAACATACCAGGCACTTTTGGTGCAGGAGCAACCAAATAAATTTATTATTGACAATTCATGTTAAATTTAAAATGTATAGATTGTAAATATAAACACTATGAACCACATTATAACTTATAAACTTAACTGACACTAATACAATCATGGGCCTGTTATCGGATGGTGTTACGAAAAGCCCTCCCAATTGTATTTAAATTCATTTGATTATAAAACCCATAAACCAATAAATCTTACTACTGCCTGTGCAGTGCCATTATGAACTTAATTCTTTAGTTATAAACTTTCAATCAAGGTAAGAAGGGGGGAATGTAAGCAAAAGGGAAGTTGAGGTCACGAACAGCCACCCACCAGGCTAGAATCAGCCTGTCCCTCCTTAATACTTGTATCATTATTTTTTTACAGATTTTTTTTTACATTTTCTTCTAAGGAAATTAGCTGACAAAGAACTACCTGTCAAATAATAATTATGTTGTATATGGCGGGTATAAAGATACTCATTTTGCAAAAACAACCACTGATAGATATAAAATGGAATCCATGTCATGAAGTTCATGATGTTTAATTAATGAAATACCTAGGACAGAAGATACTTTCGCTACTTGATGCCACCTTCTGGTTTTCTCTATAGCTTGTGATTTGAAGGCTCCTGTCCAGTTTATTCTGGGGAAGATAGTGGACCAAACTATCAATATATATGAGTGGAAATTGTGTCTAATTATTGCTAAATCCCAAAGGATGCAGTATATCAGATGCCTCTTATAAGTCCTAGATCATTTTACCCAGTATGAAGGATAATTGTGTGGAGACATTTTGTTTGTTGAACAATCTGTGAAAGATGAATAAATAGTTATCTCGACTGAAAACCTGGAATTTATTTCCAAACAGTTTTGATGTTGGCTCAATCTAACCCAAGATCTGAGCTGTTATGCTGAATCAAAGCTCTGGCCTGGACTGCACAAGGAAGTAATGGCCAATAGTGAAGATGGTCCACGCTCCTGTAAGCAAATGATATTTGTGTGATATTAGTAATGGTTAGGTTGGAGTATGTATTTTAAGTAAGTATTAAAGGACCATCTGCCTAATTACTGCAGTGGTGGTGCTGTGGTAGCATTGTCGCCTCACAGTAAGAAGTTGTCCTGTTCGATTCTCAGCTAGAGCGTCTTCTGTGTGGAGACATGCGTGAATTGCCATACCTTCATTGAAGGTTGTGCATCAAGGGCCGGCAACTCGGCATGTAAAAATCTAATGCCAATCATTAGCGGACCGGAGTTCCACTGTGATGACCCCTTAACCAGGAAAAGCCGAAAGACACAACAACAACAACAACAACAACAACATTAAAAGACCATTTGCCCAATCTTTTGATAATTTCTGCAGATGGCTTTCAGTTAAATAAGAGGCTCAACCAAATCTAAATGTATGGACTGGGAAAAATACCAAGGTGTTTTAAAACTTGCCTGAATTACTTGGAGACTTCAGTGATGGTAATTATAAGACCTGTACTGTTAATGAATAAAAAAGTTGTTATTGCTTATGTATGGAGTTAATTCCTTGAGTGTTCTATCCCATGAAACAAAACAAGTGAGAAGGTCCTCACTTCTGTGTAAGGTAATCTGGAGTCCATGACTTGTTTGGTCTGTTTTGGATCTGGTGATTTATATTAGAACCACCTCCTTATTGAAAATTACCTCTGATCTGATAAGATTACCAATCAATTTGCTGACTCAGAAGGCTCCAAAGTATAACTATAAGAATAATGTGACCTAGAGGGAATAATTGTAGTATGGATCAGACAAGAGCATGCAAATTGTTAAAAAGCTGATTTCAATAATGCTACACCTATAGGCTGCCTTCTTTTGTGTCTAGATCTCCTAAAAATAGCCCACCTTAAAATACTCTGTCAACTGTCCAGTGTTTAGTAATATCAGAAACTTCAAATAGACTTAAAGCTGACAAGTTGATTCTGACTGTGCTTGAACAAGTTCCCTTTGATTTCAGTGATGAAGATACCACAAAACAGGTCGATGAGACTTTTGAGAACAGCTCTGTCCAATCAGTACTCACAGTTGTCCTACTATAATTGTAAATGCTGAAACCATGCTCAAGATTCTTCACAATAGGGGGGCGTGGCCAAGGATGAACACAGGATAGCAGCAGATTTCTTCAGCTCCACCAATTTCATTACATTGACAGGAATTAATTACTTAAAAAATTAATTTTTGAAGTAATTTTCTTTCTAAATATGTTTGTTTTATATAGTTCTTGAACTATATCTAAAAAAGAAAGGACATCTTAATAATATTCCTGTCAGAAATTACTTTGGAAATTTTCCTGTCAGTTTATCAGTCTGAAATGAGTTCCAGTAAGACAAATTCTCAAGACTCCAGCAT